>NC_061512.1:138446943-138490373 GCF_022539505.1 Lolium rigidum
GATATTAAATTTTGGCTGCAGTAGGTAATAATAATAATAAATAGTAGGCCCTACTAGTACTGTACGTCTGTTCAAGAATCCAAGGGGGTAGAGGTAGAGGTATAGATATATAGACAATATAGAGATATAAGGATGCTTTATTACTTTTAGAAGCAATTACATCCAGCCTCTGCATAACTAGGATGCACACAGCCGTTTTGTTGTCTCAAGTCCAAAAGGATCATATGCTCCCATTATGTGAATCCATATTTCAAAGTGTCAAAAAATTCTAAACTAAAATTTTACATGTATATCTAGACATTTTATGTTGGTACACAAGTTTTCTAAAAAAAGGTGGCTCCTGCAAAAAAGACAAATTTTGATGTTGTAACACGACTACGTACAGTACATTTTTTGCCTTTTTTGTAGACGCCACACAATATGTCGTTTTTCCACGAAAACTTATGAACGAACATAGGATGTCACAACGTATACCAAAAAAAATTAACATTTATATAATTGTTTTTTTATTATTTTATATAATGGGTGCATATGCACGCGTGTGCCAAAACGACACCTCCAGGGGCTAGGAGTTTCTAAACTTCTTATGGCACATCAAATAAAATGTTGTTCAATCAATAATAATAATTTGCTTATGATTGTTACTCCCTTCCACCATGAATAAAGTCCACATCATACACATTGGTCCCAAAAAATGTTGATGTGGCAGCTAATTAAGTAGGAGAGAGGAGATTAGTGTAACATAGGTAGATACTGTATCATAGCGCAAACAACGAGAAAAGTTAATGCTAAACAAATTTTATACACAAATTTGCATTGAGATTCTAAAAAATAATAAATGTAGCACGACTATGATACAACTCCATGATACTACCCACTATAGAAATAGTATGACCAGCCTAATTTTATGACATCCGCAAAATATACCATTGGAAAGTTCATCGAAACAAGAACCCGATGGTATAGTTCTGAATGACATGCAACTCATAATTGGCGGGCCCAAGTATTAGTCTAAGTTTGCCTCTGAAAACAAATTGGCATTGTACTCTAGGACAAAGGGAGACTACTCACAATGGCAATATCATAAGTAGTATCATGAACTACATGCATGCAAAATGTTGATGTGTCATATCAATTAATGATGAAAGAGACGATAGTGGTATCATAGGTAGATATCGTATCATAGCATGTAGAACTAGAAAAATTACTCGCCAAACAAATCTTGTACACACTTTTGTATTGAGATTCTACAAATCACTAAATACATGTAACATATTATACTACTACATGATGATACTATGGATTGTTAAAATAATATCGTACACTAGTATCATATGCATGATACTATTATATGATACTCCCTATTGTGACTAGTCTAATAATAACAATAGTACTCAACTTTGTCTTGTTCCTCAGGTGTTTAGAAGTCTATGTTCGGTCCCTCAAGTATTTAAGAATTATGTTTGGCCCCTCAACTCTAATGTGGTCAAAATCGAACACTTGAACACTTAGTTAGGTCTAGCAATGATTAAAACTTGATTGGTCTGTTTATTACTTGTTCCATGGCACGACGGCAAAGCATTTTGCCAAATCTCAAGCACACATAGTTGGGGTCCATTAGAGGGACTAATTAAATCAAAGTACAATGGATGTATAAAAGCAGGTTTTATCATTGATTAGCTTTTCAACGGCCTATCAATTGTAGGTGTTGCATGTGTTCTAAAGAACTATGTTCATCGTCAGAGATCAAGATGAGTACGCGGTGGAGGACGCACAAAACAACCGTAGGCCGGGTGGGCACACCTTACTATTTTTTTGCACTTTATATGTGATAATTTTTTACATAAATAACTAACTAAAACATTTTTAAATAGGGTGGGCCATCCAACCCAAACACCATGTTGCGTACGTCGCTGAGGGTAAGGGGTTTCATCTTCGTTCTATGGTATGAGTATGTAATGAGTGTGCTACTCATCGAAGACAATATATATAGCAGACATCACATCAGATGAGCCTATGGATAAAAATGGGCCAAATCATATCTACTAGTGCACAAATGAAGTTAAAAATAGGTCAACCATCATTAAACTGATACTACTTAAAAGACCATTGTTTGACCTAAGGATGCTTTATTACTTCTCTTCGTGCTTGACGTCATAAGACAGAGTTTAAGGTTAGGGGGTAGATACATGATTTTTTTGGTTTGAATATGTCTAGACCTTGTTTATCAACTTGAATGCTTGCTACATGACATCAGAAGACTATGTGTTTGGTTTTTTTTTTTTTTTTGAATTTGTTATGCCCATTTGAATCTTGGTCAAATCCTAGGTTTGACCAAGATTTAAACCAGTTTAAAACATGAACATGAAAAGGTAAGCCTGGATCCTTCTTAGTCACTCCAAAATGGAGCTTTTGGGAGGTTTTTGAAATTTCCATGTTTGAAACCCAAAACTCTTGATGCTTGACTTCATAAGACAGAGTTTAGGGTTATGGGGTATATACATGATTTTTCTGGTTTGAATATGTCTAGACTTCGTTGATCAACTTGAATGCTTACTATACGACATAAGAAGCTTATGTGCTTTGGTTTTTGATTTCTTTTTTGAATTTTTATGCCCATTTGAATCCTGGTCAAATCCTTTGTTTGACCAAGATTTAAACAAGTTTAAAACATTAAAATGAAAAAGTAAGCCTAGATCCTTCTTAGTCATGAAAATGAGTTAACTTGGATTTCCTACCCTTGAATCCATAGGAAACTTTGTACTAATGCAGTATAATAATCACCCGAGTTTTTACACCAACAGGTCTGTCACTTACGTGTGGTGCCCATGCGTGAGGTCCCACACTTCAGTGAGCATGGATTCATACCTTCAGTGAGCATGGACTAATGCGTGAGGTCCCAATATGAAAAATTATGCATATATCCTTCTTAGTCACTCCAAAATGAAGCTCTTGGGAGGGTTTTTGAAATTTCCTTGTTTGAAACCAAAAACCACATATCTTCATGCTTGACTTCATGAGACAGCGTTTATGGTTAGGGGGTAGATACATGATTTCTCTGGTTTGAATATATCTAGACCTTGTTTATCAACTTAATTGAATGCTTACTATGTGACATAAGATGATTATGTGCATTGGTTTTTCATTTTATTGTTTTTTTTGAATTTTTATGCCCATTTGAATCTTGGTCGAATCCTAGGTTTGACCATGATTTAAACAAGTTTAAAACATGAATATGAAAAATTAAGGATGTATCCTTCGTAGTCACTCCAAAATGAAGCTCGATCTTGAGAGGGTTTTTGAAATTTCCATGTTTTAAACCAAAAAACCACGTACTTCTCTTCATGCTTGACTTCATAGGACAGAGTTTGGGGTTAGGAGTAGCTTGATACATAAATTTTCTGGTTTGAATATGTCTAGACATTGTTTATCAACTTAATTGAATGCTTACTAGATGACATAAGATGACTATGTGCATTGGTTTTTCATTTTTGTTTTTGAATTTTTATGCCCATTTGAATCTTGGTCAAATCCTAGGTTAATTTGACTATGATTTAATGAAGTTTAAAACATGAATATGAAAAATTAAGCATCTATCCTTCTTAGTCACTCCAATATGTAGCTCTTGGGAGGGTTTTTGAAATTTCCATGCTTGAAACCAAAACCACTTCTCTTCATGCATGCTTGACTTCATAAGACAGAGTTTAGGGTTAGGGTGTAGATGCATGATTTTCCTGCTAGTTTGATATCAATTTAAATGAATGCTTACTATATGACATGAGCAGACCTTGGTTTTAATTTTTTGTACCCATTTGAATCTTCGTCAAATCCTAGGTTTGTTGACCAAGATTTGAACAAGTTTAAAACATGAATATGAAAAAGTAAGCATGTATGCTTCTTAAGTCACTACAAAATGAAGCTCTTGGGAGGGTTTTTGAAAATTCCATGTTTGAAACTAAAAACCACTTCTCTTCACGCTTGACTTCATAATCAAGTCAGAGTTTAGGGATATATAGGGGTAGATACATGTTTTTTCCTGTTTGAATATGTCTAGACCTTGTTTATCAACTTAATTGAATGCTTACTATATGACATAAGAAGACTATGTGCCTTGATTTTTCATTTTTTTTTAAAATTATGCACATTTGAATCTTGGTAAAATCCTAGGTTTGACCCTGATTTAAACAAGTTGAAAACATGAATATGAAAAATTAAGCATATATCCTTCTTAGTCAGTCCAAAATGAAGCTCTTGGGAGGGTTTTTGAAATTTCCATGTTTGAAACCAAAAACCACATATCTTCATGCTTGACTTCATGAGATAGAGTTTAGGGTGAGGGGGTAGATACATGATTTCTCTGGTTTGAATATATCTAGACCTTGTTTATTAACTTAATTGAATGCTTACTATGTGACATAAGAAGACTATGTGCCTTGATTTACCATTTTTTGTTTTTTCTGAATTTTTATGCCCATTTGAATCTTGGTCAAATCCTAGGTTTGACCATGATTTAAACAAGTTTAAAACATGAATATGAAAAATTAAGCATATATCCTTCGTCTTAGTCACTCCAAAATGTAGATCTTGGTAGGGTTTTTGAAATTTCCATGTTTGAAACCAAAAACCACTTCTCTTCAAGCATGCTTGACTTCATAAGACAGAGTTTAGGGTTAGGGGTAGCTAGATACATGATTTTTCTGGTTTGAATATGTCTAGACCTTGTTTATCAACTTAATTGAATGCTTACTATATGACATAAGAAGACTATGTGCCTTGGTTTTTCATTTATTTTGATTTATTTTGACTTTTTATGCCCATTTGAATCTTGGTCAAGTCCTAGGTTTGACCATGATTTAAACAAGTTTAAAACATAAATATGAAAAATTAAGCATATATCCTTCTTAGTCACTCCAAAATGTAGCTCTTGGGAGGATTTTTGAAATTTCCATGTTTGAAACCCAAAATAACTTCTCTTCATGCTTGACTTCATAAGACAGAGTTTAGGGTTAGGGGTAGATACATGATTTGTCTGGTTTGAATACGTCTAGACCTTGTTTATCAAATTTAATGCTTACTATATGACATAAGAAGACTATGTGCTTTGGTTTTTCATTTTTCTGATTTTTTTATTTTTGATGCCCATTTGAATCTTGGTCAAATCCTAGGTTTGACCAAGATTTAAACAAGTTTAAAATATGAAAATGAAAAGGGAAGCATTTATCCTTCTTAGTCACTCTAAATGAAGTTTTTGGGAGGTTTTTTGAAATTTCATGTTTGAAACCCAAAACCACTTCTCTTCACGCTTGACTTCATAAGACATAGTTTAGGGTTAGGGGTAGATACATGATTTGTATGGTTTGAATATGTCTAGACCTTGTTTCTCAACTTGAATGCTTACTATATGACGTAAGAAAACTACATATGTGCTTTGGTTTTTCATTTTTCTGTTTTTTTGTTTAATTTTCCGCCCATTTGAATCTCTGTCAAATCCTAGGTTTGACCAAGATTTAAACAAGTTTAACACGTGAAAACGAAAAGGTAAGCATGGATCCTTCTTAGTCACTCCAAAATGTACCAATTGATAGATGTGTTAACTTTGCTTCATGGAAAAATAATGTCATGTAAATGAGTTAACTTGGATTTCCTACCCTTGAATCCATAGGAAACTTTGTTCTAATGCACTATAATAATCAACCGAGTTTTAACACCAACATGTCTACGTGTGGTGCCCATGCGTGAGGTCCCACACTTCAGTGAGCACAAGTCACGTGCAATAGGTACGCAAACTCCCAGCCATTTTCTTTGTCAAGAGAAGACGCATCAGGAATTCAGGATGCGTATTGGAAGTCTCTGGGTCCTTCAGGATCCTTCGTTTGTCCCTCTCACAAAAAAAAACAAATCTCTCTCATTCTCGGCCTCGCTCGACTCGCTCGCTCGCTTGCTCGCACCTCCTGCTCACTGACAAACTCTGCACAATAGTCAACATCATCACCCGAAAAAGGGGAGACACCATAATGCTCTCCCTCCTTCTTCTCTCCTTCCGAGTGATCCCTCTTCCTCCGAGTTTCACTCGACGGGCAAACACATATGTGCTGCATAGTAGAGTAATAATAAAAAGGTACGTAGAAAAATTGACCTACGAATCTATAATTAAATAGGTTAAACTAGGGTTTTGCCCAGTACTACAGATCAAGGTTCAAAAAAATCCAACTACGGGGTTCGAACAACCCCATTTCTAATCAAAGATTTTTTTCGACGTCATCCAAATGGCCTCAAGCTGTAGCATGGGCGGATCCAGACTATAGCCAAGGGGGCAGCCGCCCCACTCAATTTTCCGAAACCTTGTAATATGTTAAGCTAAAGGCTGGTTTGCCGGCACTTAGAAATGATATTTGCATCACTTATCATATGTTTGCCCATTTGAATCTTGTCAAATCCTAGGTTTGACCATGATTTAAACAAGTTTAAAACATGAATATGAAAAATTAAGGATGTATCCTTCGTAGTCACTCCAAAATGAAGCTCGATCTTGAGAGGGTTTTTGAAATTTCCATGTTTGAAACCAAAAAACCACATACTTCTCTTCATGCTTGACTTCTAAGACTGAGTTTGGGGTTAGGGGTAGCTTGATACATAAATTTTCTGGTTTGAATATGTCTAGACATTGTTTATCAACTTAATTGAATTCTTACTAGATGACATAAGATGACTATGTGCATTGGTTTTTCATTTATTTTTTGAATTTTTATGCCCATTTAAATCTTGGTCAAATCCTAGGTTTGACCATGATTTAATCAAGTTTAAAACATGAATATGAAAAATTAAGCATTTATCCTTCTTAGTCACTCCAATATGTAGCTCTTGGGAGGGTTTTTGAAATTTCCATGCTTGAAACCAAAAACCACTTCTCTTCATGCATGCTTGACTTCATAAGACAGAGTTTAGGGTTAGGGGGTAGATACATGATTTTCCTGCTAGTTTGAATATGTCTAGACCTTGTTTATCAATTTAAATGAATGCTTACTATATGACATGAGCAGACCTTGGTTTTAATTTTTATACCCATTTGAATCTTCGTCAAATCCTAGGTTTGTTGACCAAGATTTGAACAAGTTTAAAACATGAATATGAAAAAGTAAGCATGTATGCTTCTTAAGTCACTCCAAAATGAAGCTCTTGGGAGGGTTTTTGAAATTTCCATGTTTGAAACTAAAAACCACTTCTCTTCATGCTTGACTTCATAAGTCGGGGTTTAGGGATATATAGGGGGTAGATACATGATTTTTCTGGTTTGAATATGTCTAGACCTTGTTTATCAACTTAATTGAATGCTTACTATATAACGTAAGAAGACTATGTGCCTTGATTTTTCATTTTTTTTAAATTATGCCTATTTGAATCTTGGTCAAATCCTAGGTTTGACCATGATTTAAACAAGTTTAAAACATGAATATGAAAATTAAGCATGTATCCTTCATAGTCACTCCAAAATGAAGCTCTTGAGAGGGTTTTTGAAATTTCCATGTTTGAAACCAAAAAACCACGTACTTCTCTTCATGCTTGACTTCATAAGACAGAGTTTGGGGTTAGGGGTAGCTTGATACATGTTTTTTCTCGTTTGAATATGTCTAGACCTTGTTTATCAACTTAATTGAATGCTTACTATATATATGACATAAGAAGACTATGTGCATTGGTTTTTCATTTTATTGTTTTTTTAAATTTTATGCCCATTTGAATCTTGGTCAAATCCTAGGTTTGACCATGATTTAAACAAGTTGAAATAAAGAATATGAAAAATTATGCATATATCCTTCTTAGTCACTCCAAAATGAAGCTGTTGGGAGGGTTTTTGAAATTTCCATGTTTGAAACAAAAAACCACATATCTTCATGCTTGACTTCATGAGACAGAGTTTATGGTTAGGGGGTAGATACATGATTTCTCTGGTTTGAATATATCTAGACCTTGTTTATCAACTTAATTGAATGCTTACTATGTGACATAAGATGACTATGTGCATTGGTTTTTCATTTTATTGTTTTTTTTGAATTTTTATGCCCATTTGAATCTTGGTCAAATCCTAGGTTTGACCATGATTTAAACAAGTTTAAAACATGAATATGAAAAATTAAGGATGTATCCTTCGTAGTCACTCCAAAATGAAGCTCGATCTTGAGAGGGTTTTTGAAATTTCCATGTTTTAAACCAAAAAACCACATACTTCTCTTCATGCTTGACTTCATAAGACAGAGTTTGGGGTTAGGAGTAGCTTGATACATAAATTTTCTGGTTTGAATATGTCTAGACATTGTTTATCAACTTAATTGAATGCTTACTAGATGACATAAGATGACTATGTGCATTGGTTTTTCATTTTTTTTTGAATTTTTATGCCCATTTGAATCTTGGTCAAATCCTAGGTTAATTTGACTATGATTTAATCAAGTTTAAAACATGAATATGAAAAATTAAGCATCTATCCTTCTTAGTCACTCCAATATGTAGCTCTTGGGAGGGTTTTTGAAATTTCCATGCTTGAAACCAAAAACCACTTCTCTTCATGCATGCTTGACTTCATAAGACAGAGTTTAGGGTTAGGGGTAGATACATGATTTTCCTGCTAGTTTGAATATGTCTAGACCTTGTTCATCAATTTAAATGAATGCTTACTATATGACATGAGCAGACCTTGGTTTTAATTTTTTATACCCATTTTAATCTTCATCAAATCCTAGGTTTGTTGACCAAGATTTGAACAAGTTTAAAACATGAATATGAAAAAGTAAGCATGTATGCTTCTTAAGTCACTCCAAAATGAAGCTCTTGGGAGGTTTTTTGAAAATTCCATGTTTGAAACTAAAAACCACTTCTCTTCATGCTTGACTTCATAATTAAGTCATGGTTTAGGGATATATAGGGGTAGATACATGTTTTTCTGGTTTGAATATGTCTAGACCTTGTTTATCAACTTAATTGAATGCTTACTATATGACATAAGAAGACTATGTGCCTTGATTTTTCATTTTTTTTAAATTATGCCCATTTGAATCTTGGTCAAATCCTAGGTTTGACCATGATTTAAACAAGTTGAAAACATGAATATGAAAAATTAAGCATATATCCTTCTTAGTCACTCCAAAATGAAGCTCTTGGGAGGGTTTTTGAAATTTCCATGTTTGAAACCAAAAACCACATATCTTCATGCTTGACTTCATAAGACAGAGTTTAGGGTTAGGGGGTAGATACATGATTTCTCTGGTTTGAATATATCTAGACCTTGTTTATCAACTTAATTGAATGCTTACTATGTGACATAAGATGACTATGTGCATTGGTTTTTCATTTTATTGTTTTTTTTGAATTTTTATGCCCATTTGAATCTTGGTCAAATCCTAGGTTTGACCATGATTTAAACAAGTTTAAAACATGAATATGAAAAATTAAGGATGTATCCTTCGTAGTCACTCCAAAATGAAGCTCGATCTTGAGAGGGTTTTTGAAATTTCCATGTTTTAAACCAAAAAACCACATACTTCTCTTCATGCTTGACTTCATAAGACAGAGTTTGGGGTTAGGAGTAGCTTGATACATAAATTTTCTGGTTTGAATATGTCTAGACATTGTTTATCAACTTAATTGAATGCTTACTAGATGACATAAGATGACTATGTGCATTGGTTTTTCATTTTTTTTTAATTTTTATGCCCATTTGAATCTTGGTCAAATCCTAGGTTAATTTGACTATGATTTAATCAAGTTTAAAACATGAATATGAAAAATTAAGCATCTATCCTTCTTAGTCACTCCAATATGTAGCTCTTGGGAGGGTTTTTGAAATTTCCATGCTTGAAACCAAAAACCACTTCTCTTCATGCATGCTTGACTTCATAAGACAGAGTTTAGGGTTAGGGGTAGATACATGATTTTCCTGCTAGTTTGAATATGTCTAGACCTTATTCATCAATTTAAATGAATGCTTACTATATGACATGAGCAGACCTTGGTTTTAATTTTTTATACCCATTTTAATCTTCATCAAATCCTAGGTTTGTTGACCAAGATTTGAACAAGTTTAAAACATGAATATGAAAAAGTAAGCATGTATGCTTCTTAAGTCACTCCAAAATGAAGCTCTTGGGAGGTTTTTTGAAAATTCCATGTTTGAAACTAAAAACCACTTCTCTTCATGCTTGACTTCATAATTAAGTCATGGTTTAGGGATATATAGGGGTAGATACATGTTTTTCTGGTTTGAATATGTCTAGACCTTGTTTATCAACTTAATTGAATGCTTACTATATGACATAAGAAGACTATCTGCCTTGATTTTTCATTTTTTTTAAATTATGCCCATTTGAATCTTGGTCAAATCCTAGGTTTGACCATGATTTAAACAAGTTGAAAACATGAATATGAAAAATTAAGCATATATCCTTCTTAGTCACTCCAAAATGAAGCTCTTGGGAGGGTTTTTGAAATTTCCATGTTTGAAACCAAAAACCACATATCTTCATGCTTGACTTCATAAGACAGAGTTTAGGGTTAGGGGGTAGATACATGATTTCTCTGGTTTGAATATATCTAGACCTTGTTTATCAACTTAATTGAATGCTTACTATGTGACATAAGAAGACTATGTGCCTTGATTTTCCATTTTTTGTTTTTTCTGAATTTTTATGCCCATTTGAATCTTGGTCAAATCCTAGGTTTGACCATGATTTAAACAAGTTTAAAAGATGAATATGAAAAATTAAGCATATATCCTTCTTAGTCACTCCAAAATGTAGATCTTGGTAGGGTTTTTGAAATTTCCATGTTTGAAACCAAAAACCACTTCTCTTCATGCATGCTTGACTTCATAAGACAGAGTTTAGGGTTAGGGGTAGCTAGATACATGATTTTTCTGGTTTGAATATGTCTAGACCTTGTTTATCAACTTAATTGAATGCTTACTATATGACATAAGAAAACTATGTGCCTTGGTTTTTCATTTATTTTGATTTTTTATGCCCATTTGAATCTTGGTCAAGTCCTAGGTTTGAACATGATTTAAACAAGTTTAAAACATAAATATGAAAAATTAAGCATATATCCTTCTTAGTCACTCCAAAATGTAGCTCTTGGGACGGTTTTTGAAATTTCCATGTTTGAAACCAAAAAACCACATCTCTTCATGCTTGACTTCATAAGTCAGAGTTTAGGGATAGGGGGTAGATACATGATTTTTCTGGTTGAATATGTCTAAACCTTGTTTATCAACTTGAATGCTTACTATATGACATACAAAGACTATTTGCTAACGGAGGGAGTAAGCACTCTAGCTATGAAAAGTACCAAACTGTGCATACCAAAATGATTTTTAGAGGAATACTAGTTCGGATTATATAATTTTATATTAGCAGGCCAAAATCGAACCCCGTAGTTGAATTTTCTGAAACTGATCCGTAGTACTGGGCAAAACCCTAGTTTAGCTTATTTAATAATAGATTCGTAGGTCGATTTTTTTACGTTATTATTATTATTACTAGGAGACGAAGGGAGAGCAGTCACGGGGCCCCACTTATTTATGGTGTCTATCCTTTTTCTGGTGATGTTGACTGTTGTGCAGGGTTGTCAGTGCGTAGAGGGTGCGAGCGAGCGAGAAAGGCCGAAATGAGAGAGATGTTTTTTTTAGAGGGACAACCGAACGATCCTGAAGGACCCAGATTTCCAATACGCATCAGAGCGCAGTTTACAGCAGGACACAAAATAAACAGGAAATTACGTCTAAATCCCTAAGATTTACATGGTAGACCCCAGGCTGAAAGCAAGAAATGCGATCGGGTCCTTAACAACCACCGTCCGGATTGATCCTCGTCGCAGCCGGGGACGAACCACTTGGCGCGACCAAATCGCCATGGCTACAGAGCCTGCACACCATGGCCTACGAGCTGAGCTAGAAACGACCTGCCAAAACCGGCAGCCAACGGAGGTGGATAATTGGAGAGATGGAGAGAGAGAGAGTGTGTGTTGATGCCTCTCTCTTGAGAAAGAAGATGGCTGGGAGTTTGCCTACCTAGCGTACGTGACTTGTGCTCGCTGAAGTGTGGGACCTCACGCATGGGAACCACACGTAAGTGACAGACTTGTTGCTCTAATAACTCGGGTGATTATTATACTGTATTAGTACATAGTTTCCTATGGATCCTTCTTAGAGCATCTCTAGTGGTTCCTCTAAATGAGGACCTCTATATCTCCATATAGATGACCATCTATAAAGATTCCCTTTTAGATGTTCTAAGATTTTCGGTGGAACGTCTATATCTAGACCATCTATATTTTTGATATAGTCACTGTCAAGTGGACCTCTTGATCTCAGAGGTGTGTGGGGACGTGTGCGCGGGGAAGGATTTTGCTTTGGATGGTCCTCGCTCCGTCCTCCAAATTTGAAGGATGAGTAGAGGAAATGGATGGTCCTCTATATTTAGATGGCCATTTGGATGAGCCACTGGAAGCGTTTTTTTAGCTCATGGTCATCTATACACATTTAGAGAATAATATAGAGGAGCCACTAGAGATGCTCTTAGTCACTCCAAAATGAAGCTCTTTGGGAGGGTTTTTGAAATTTCCATGTTTGAAACAAAAAACCACATATCTTCATGCGCTTGACTTCATGAGACAGAGTTTAGGGTTAGGGGGTAGATACACGATTTCTCTGGTTTGAATATGTCTAGACCTTGTTTATCAACTTAATTGAATGCTTACTATATGACATAAGAAGACTATGTGCCTTGATTTTATATATTTTTTAAATTATGCCCATTTGAATCTTGGTCAAATCCTAGGTTTGACCATGATTTGAACAAGTTTAAAACATGAATATGAAAAATTAAGCATATATCCTTCTTAGTCACTCCAAAATGAAGCTCTTGGGAGGGTTTTTGAAATTTCCATGTTTGAAACCAAAAACCACATCTCTTCATGCTTGACTTCATGAGTCAGAGTTTAGGGATAGGGGGTAGATACATGATTTTTTAGAGGAATACTAGTTCGGATTATATAATTTTATATTAGCAGGCCAAAATCGAACCCCGTAGTTGGATTTTCTGAAATTGATCCGTAGTACTAGGCAAAACCCTAGTTTAGCTTATTTAATAATAGATTCGTAGGTCGATTTTATTACGTTATTATTGTTATTACTAGGAGACGAAGGGAGAGCAGTCACGGGGCCCCCACTTATTTATGGTGTCTATCCTTTTTCTGGTGATGTTGACTGTTGTGCAGGGTTGTCAGTGCGCAGGGGGTGCGACCGAGCGAGAAAGGCCGAAATGAGAGAGATGTTTTTTTTAGAGGGACAACCGAACGATCCTGAATGACCCAGATTTCCAATATGCATCAGAGCGCAGTTTACAGCAGGACACAAAATAAACAGGAAATTACGTCTAAATCCCTAAGATTTACATGGTAGACCCCAGGCTGAAAGCAAGAAATGCGATCGGGTCCTTAACAACCACCGTCCGGATTGATCCTTGTCGCAGCCGGGAACGAACCACTTGGCGCGACCAAATCGCCATGGCTACAGAGCCTGCACACCATGGCCTACGAGCTGAGCTAGAAACGACCTGCCAAAACCGGCAGCCAACGGAGGTGGATAATTGGAGAGATGGAGAGAGAGAGAGAGAGTGTGTGTGTTGATGCCTCTCTCTTGAGAAAGAAGATGGCTGGGAGTTTGCCTACCTAGCGTACGTGACTTGTGCTCACTGAAGTGTGGGACCTCACGCATGGGAACCACACGTAAGTGACAGACTTGTTGCTCTAATAACTCGGGTGATTATTATACTGTATTAGTACATAGTTTCCTATGGATCCTTCTTAGAGCATCTCTAGTGGTTCCTCTAAATGAGGACCTCTATATCTCCATATAGATGACCATCTATAAAGATTCCCTTTTAGATGTTCTAAGATTTTCAGTGGAACGTCTATATCTAGACCATCTATATTTTTGATATAGTCACTGTCAAGTGGACCTCTTGATCTCAGAGGTGTGTGGGGACGTGTGCGCGGGGAAGGATTTTGCTTTGGATGGTCCTCGCTCCGTCCTCCAAATTTGAAGGATGAGTAGAGGAAATGGATGGTCCTCTATATTTAGATGGCCATTTAGATGAGCCACTGGAAGCGTTTTTTTAGCTCATGGTCATCTATACACATTTAGAGGATAATATAGAGGAGCCACTAGAGAAGCTCTTAGTCACTCCAAAATGAAGCTCTTTGGGAGGGTTTTTGAAATTTCCATGTTTGAAACAAAAAACCACATATCTTCATGCGCTTGACTTCATGAGACAGAGTTTAGGGTTAGGGGGTAGATACATGATTTCTCTGGTTTGAATATGTCTAGACCTTGTTTATCAACTTAATTGAATGCTTACTATATGACATAAGAAGACTATGTGCCTTGATTTTACATTTTTTTTTAAATTATGCCCATTTGAATTCAAATCCTAGGTTTGACCATGATTTAAACAAGTTTAAAACATGAATATGAAAAATTAAGCATGTATCCTTCGTAGTCACTCCAAAATGAAGCTCTTGAGAGGTTTTTTGAAATTTCCATGTTTGAAACCAAAAAACCACGTACTTCACTTCATGCTTGTCTTCATAAGACAGAGTTTGGGGTTAGGGGTAGCTCGTTGATACATGATTTTTCTGGTTTGAATATGTCTAGACCTTGTTTATCAACTTAATTGAATGCTTACTAGATGACATAAGATGACTATGTGCATTGGTTTTTCATTTTTTTATTTTTTTATTTTTATGCCCATTTGAATCTTGGTCAAATTTTTATGCCCATGATTTAAACAAGTTTAAAATATGAGTATGAAAAATTAAGCATCTATCCTTCTTAGTCACTCCAAAATGTAGCTCTTGGGAGGGTTTTTGAAATTTCCATGCTTGAAACCAAAAACCACTTCTCTTCATGCATGCTTGACTTCATAAGACAAAGTTTAGGGTTAGGGGGTAGATACATGATTTTCCTGGTTTGAATATGTCTTGACCTTGTTTATCAACTTAATTGAATGCTTACTATATGACATAAGAAGACCTTGTTTTTTCAATTTTTCATTTTTTTTTAATTTGTATGCCTGATACGTCCAAAACGTATCTACTTTCCCGAACACTTTTGCTATTGTTTTGCCTCTAATTTGTGTATTTTGGATGCAACTAACACGGACTAACGCTGTTTTCAGCAGAATTGCTCTGGTGTCTCGTTTTTTATGCAGAAATCCAACTTTCAGGAAAATCCTCAGAATTTATGCGAAAGGTCCTTTTTTTCCAGAAGATTGACGGAGCCAGAAGGGCAAGCCAGGTGGAGGCCCGAGGGCCCCACACACTAGGCCGGCGCGGCCCAGGAGGGGGGGCGCGCGGCCCTAGCATGTGGCCCCCTCGGCCGGCCTCCGATGCCCTTCTTCGGACTACTTAACGCCTTCGACCTAAAAACGCACGGGGGTTAGAAGAAATCGCCAGAAACCATCCAGTACGCCGCCACCATCGCGAAACTCCGTCTCGGGACCAGAAACTCCGTTCTGGCACTCCGCCGGGACGGGGAATTGGAGGAGATCATTGCCATCATCACCACCGACGCCTCTCCATCGACCAGCCATGTTTCCCCCATCCATGTGTGAGTAATTCCCTCGCTGTAGGCTGAAGGGGATGGTAGGGATTGGATGAGATTGGTCATGTAATAGCATAAGATTGTTAGGGCATAGTGCCTAGTGTCCGTAATTGGTACTTTTATGATATTGTTGCAACTTGTAATGATTAATGCTTGTCACTAGGGCCCGAGTGCCATGATCTCAGATCTGAACATGTTATCAATTCATGATGATATTTATTGCTTTATGATCTTACCTGCAAGTTGTATACACATATTGTTGTCCGGAACCCGAGGCCCCAAAGTGACAGAAATTGGGACAACCGAAGGGGAAGGCGGTGATATGAGCATCACATGTGTTCACGGAGTGTTAATGCTTTGCTCCGGTGCTCTATTAAAATTCCAGTAGATTCCCTAGAGGCCCGGCTGCCACCGGCTGGTAGGACAAAAGATGTTGTGCAAGTTTCTCATTGCGAGCACGTACGACTAAATATGGAACACATGCCTATTGATTGATTAGTACTTGGATACCGTTTTATTATTATCCGCAAATGCCCCGCTTTGATTGTTACAAGAGTTTCTCTCATCCATGCAACGCCCGTTCATCCATCCTGTGCCTACGGTATTTTAATCCTGCTGTTTACTATAATCACTACTGCTTGTCTTTGTTACTCTGTCGTCTGTTATTTCACTACGCTCTTGCTATAAAACTCGTTACTACGATAAACTCTTGCGAGAAAGTCTGATTCCGGGTGCAGCTGAATTGACAACTCCGTCTGTTAAGGCTTTCAAGTATTCTTTGTCTCCCCTTGTGTCGAATCAATAAATTGGGTTTTACTTCCCGCGAAGACTGTTGCGATCCCCTATACTTGTGGGTTATCAAGACTATTTTCTGGCGCCGTTGCCGGGGAGCATAGCTTTATTTGGAAGTTCACTTGGATTGATATTGTTCGCTGCAAATTCTCCATCATGGGTAAACCTCGCAATCCTAAAGTCGCTATATTACCATCCACTACAAGAAAAGGTACAACTCTGAGTACCTCTGTTGCTCTTGATTCACCATCTGTGATAGATAAACTTGTTTCACCACCACATGCTTCACATGCTGGTACTTCTGCTAGATCTGAAAATTCTTATA
This sequence comes from Lolium rigidum, assembly GCF_022539505.1. Taxonomy (NCBI): domain Eukaryota; kingdom Viridiplantae; phylum Streptophyta; class Magnoliopsida; order Poales; family Poaceae; genus Lolium; species Lolium rigidum. The sequence goes on from NC_061512.1 coordinate 138,463,713, forward strand.
ATATTGATGATGCTTCTGCTGTGCTTGATGATAGTGGTTCATTGGGATCTTTTCTAGATGCTACGATTGCTAGGTCTAGACAAATTGAAAGTACTGAAACTCCTAATGAAAATGCTGCTACACCTGTTAATTCACCTGAGTCTGTTGAATACTCTAGTGATAATCTTGATGAAGATTATGTAGAACTTGATGATGATTTTATTGATAAATGCAATGCTACTACTGATGCAAGAAAAATTAAAAAGTTGCTTGCACAACATACTGTTAGATATAAACTATCTCCTGATCCTAAATTTGCCACATCTCCTATAAACATTAAGGATAAGGATTATGATTTTTCTCTTGATTTGTCCCATATATCTATTGTTGAGAAAACACCTTTTTGTGGTACTGAAAAAGAAAGAGCTGTAGAACACATGATTGAGCTATCTACTCTGAGTAGCTTGTTTTCTGATGATGTTAAGAAGCGTACTTATTTCGTTGCTAAAATTTTCCCTTTCTCATTAAAGCATGATGCTAAAACTTGGTATAATAGTTTGCCACCTGATTCTATTAATAGCCCAAAAGAATTGCTCGATGTTTTCTTCCGGACATACTTTCCTGCTAGTGCTCAACATATTGCTTTACAGAGAATTTATAATTTTGATCAGGAAGATGGAGAGAAATTGCCTGAGGCTTGGGCTAGATTTTGCTCTCTTATTAGAGCTCGGCCTGAACATGATTTGGAAAAGCATGATTTACTTGATATATTTTATAGTGGACTAACTATTGAGTCTAGGGCATACCTGGATAGTTGTGCTGGTTGTGTTTTCAGGAAAAGAACTCCAGACGACGCTGAAGAATTATTGGCGAGAATAGGCCAGAATCATGATGATTGGTCTACACCTGAACCAACCCCGACACCAATATTGAAGAAGAGGGGTATGATTAAATTAAATGATGAAGATATGAGGGAAGCCAAGAAATCTCTTAAAGAGAAGGGTATTAAATCCGAAGATGTGAAGAATTTACCTCCATTAGAAGATTTATGTAAGATCACTCCCCCTTCATCCATGATTGCGGTACACTCTCTTGAACGCTTTACTAGAGAAGATATTCCATATTCAAAACCTCCTGCTCAATGCTTAGATGAGTTTGATAATTATATTGTTAAGCAAAGTAATTTCAATATGAGAGTAGAGAATCATGTAATGGAAAATTCTCGAGCTATTGGTGAATTGCATGGTATTGTGGAGAGAACCTCCAATGATGTTAAGTACTTGTTAAACATTTTCAAATGGTTCAAACTCAAATTGATCAACTCACTAAAGTGCAAAATGACTTGTTAAAAGATAATTCTAAAGAAAAACATGCTTATGAAGTAACAACTAGAGGCGGTGTTTCTACCCGGGATCCTCTATATCCTGAAGGGCATCCCAAAAGAGTTGAACAAGATTCTCAACGAACTGAAACTAGTGCTCCATCTAAGAAAAAGAAAAAGAAACATAAAACTATTGTAGAATCCTCCGAGCCTGTTAATGATCCTAATAGTATTTCTATTTCTGATGCTGAAACTGAAAGTGGTAATGAACATGATAAAGATAATGATAAGAATGATGCTTCTGATAAAGAAGAGGTTGAAGAAGAACCTGAAAAGCATGCTAAAAATAAAAGTATACTAAAGAAGATTTTATTGCTAAGAAACATGGTAATGAAAGGGAACCTTGGGTTCAAAAGCAAATGCCTTTTCCTACTAAGAAACTAAAATCAAAGGAAGAAGAACACTATGATAAATTTTGTGATTGGATGAAACCTTTATTCCTGCAAATGCCTTTGACTGATGCTATTAAATTGCCTCCTTATTCAAAGTATATGAAAGATATTGTCTCTAACAAAAGGAAAATTCCTAATGAGGAGATTTCCACTATGCTTGCTAATTACTCTTTCAATGGCAAAGTTCCAAAGAAGCTTGGCGACCCAGGTATACCGACTATTCCCTGTTCTATTAAGAATAATTATGTTAGAACTGCTCTATGTGATTTGGGAGCGGGTGTTAGTGTTATGCCTTTTTCTCTTTACAAGAGACTTTATTTAGATAAGTTGATACCGACTGATATATCTTTGCAAATGGCTGATAAATCTATTGCTATTCCTGTTGGTATATGTGAGGATGTTCCTGTTCAAGTTACTAATAACTGCTTGATATTAACCGATTTTGTTGTGTTGGAAATGCCTGAAGATGATAATATGTCTATTATTCTTGGGAGACCTTTTCTTAACACCGCAGGGGCTGTTATTGATTGCAATAAAGGAAAAGTTACTTTCAATGTCGATGACAAGGAGCATACCGTTTATTTTCCCAAGAGGATTGAGACAGCATGTGGAGTTAATACCATTGCTAATGTGAGAACTATCAAAGTGGGAACTATTGATTGTCCAATATATGAGCCCAAAGAAGAATATCAAACTCTTGTGATTGGATCCATATCAATACAATACAAGGTAATATGATTGATTTGAGGTTTAATTCTTCTTATGCTATGTAAAATTTATTTGGTGGCAAGACTTGATCAACCTTGTTAACAAATTCATTTTATATGCATAGAGGAACTAAACAACATTTCTTTCTTCCTCCACTTGTTCTACTTGCTGTAGCATTTTTGTTTTGCAAATTTCTTTAGTTAATTAGAGATTTCAAAATCTTTTTCTGCCCAGTAATAAAAATTTTGACACCCAGAAATGTGCATTTTTCAAAGTTTTCAAAAACTCACAAAAATTATACCATTGGTCCTATTTTTCGACGAGGCACCTGGGAGGACCTGGGGATGACCAGTGGGGCACCCCAGGGTGGGACCCCACAGGCCGGCGTGGCCAGCAAGGGGGGCGCGCCACCTTGTTGTGTGGGCCCCTCCTTGCCCCACCATTTCATCTCTTTCTCCCATTCTCTTCTCTCTCCCGAAAAAACTCGCACCAGATTCCTCTCACTCGTGTTTCTGCTCAAGAGCTCAAGATTTCTCGATCTCTTTGCTCAGCCCAGATTTCTGTCTGAAATTTGGCACATTTGCTCTCCGGTATGTGACTCCTCCGATTATCCAAGTAGAATTTTGTTTAGTGGAGTATATCTTGAATATTTTGCTGCTGTAGGTAACATGTTTAGTGAGCTTGCATGCTTATTCTAAGTTGTAGAAACTATTTTTGATGCATGATTAGTACTCTAGCAAGTTCCTATGGTAGTTTCCCTCAATTATATGTCACCAAATAAAATTTTATAATGTTTGTTGAAAAATTTCAGAAAAGGAAGATGGATAACCATAACTTTGGAGAAGTGTTTGAAAGAGAGACGACAAGCACGGGGAGGCCCTCAAGGTCATCCACCCGATTCATGCAATCCTACAATGAGGACCTCATCGCACCGAGCTTCGCACCCGAAGAGGACAATGGAGCCCCTAACGCTTCATCCTTCCCATGTTATGACTTTTTGATTAATGCATGGTTGTTGGATGATTTCTTGACCCTCGTCGGTAAGGCGGGCTTAACCACCTACATGGGAGATGAGAGTGAGCAATACTACATGCTCACTAAAATCTTTGTGGAGAGCTTCAAGTTCAACAACAAGTACTATCACCCGACAGTTGCATTCAAGATCTATGGTAAACCTATTACTACGAAGTTGGAAGATTTTTGTGCTGCATTGGATATTGCCCCTGTAGGTACAACAAAGAAGATCGAGGACAACCCCAAGGAATTGCTGGAGCTCTATCGAGGAATCACCAATGATGATTGTCGCACCATTCAGCGTGGCAAGATAAGAAACATTCAACTCCCCGCCATTAAGTATTTTGCTTATTACATTGCTACTAGCATTCTTGGTAGGGAGAACACTAGTAATATATCTAGCTATCATCTTGCTTTCTTAATTGCTGCACTCACTGGGGACACACCTTATCATCTTGGTGCTCCTGTTGCTCGCCGCTTGTCTAACAAGGGGCCTATATTTGGAGGAATTATTGCATCGCACATTTTAGCATATCTAGATCTTCCTCTTAACCCTACTGATGTGAAAATAACTCCTATGAGGCTTGATATTGCTGCTATGAAGAGTCATCAATTTGTTACAGCTAACTCTAGTTTAGATAATATTGTCTATAGAGTGTTGTTTGCTGATGGGGAAGAGAGGGAAGTCCTTTTGCCGCAGCCATATTTGTTCAGTATTGACAGGAAACCATGGTCGCGCTCTAAGGAGGAGGTGGATGAGCAATTGAAGATACAAGGCTTCCACCAGCAGCACGACTCCGAGGACGCTGAGCCCTCCTACGACTACACCGTCACGTATCCGGGTGTTTCTTCTAGCACATACCCGGAATATGATCCATCTTCGTCGTACTACGGAGGTGCTACCTCATGGGCACCATGGGATTGATCTCCACTTAGGCCAAAAGCCTAAGCTTGGGGGGAGGTATACCGGCATCACTCATTCTTTGCATATTATGGTTGCTGTATACTCGTATATACTTGTTTAGTTTCTTGAAGTGGTTTTCTAATAAGAGGAAGATGATATTTGGGGAAGTGCTGATTGAAAACAGATTCTGGACTAATACTAAAAAAATTCTCAAAAACAGCCAGAACGTTATTTTACGAAGCCAATTTTTTTGCATGTTCCCCAGGTTGTTATCTAACTTTCATTAGTTGAACACTTTCCGAGCTGAGCAGCGGAAGAATTTTTAAAAATCGATTACTGTACTGCTGTCAAGTTTGACGAATTTCTGCTGCTTTGTGTTTTTGTGACTTCTTTAGTCTTCATTTTCTTGTTTTTGCTTTGTTTCTTTCCTAAAACACAAAAAGACCAAAAATATTTCTGTTGTTTCTCTTCACCACTTGTTTACTTTAGTTTCTTGCTTTTGTTTTGCTTTATTTGCTATCGTTGGTTTGCTATAAGAAAATCCAAAAAGATTTTACTTTGTTTGCTTGTTTTCTTTTGTTCTTGTTTCCAATTCGAAAACACCAAAAATATTTGCTGTTCTTCTTTGGTTTTGTAAAGTTCTTTATGAGTTCAATGGTCCTCGGTGGCTGGAGCGTGGTTTTCATTCCATATTATTCAAGCTACACAAGTGAAAAGGCAATAATGACGATCTACGACAATTCGATTGTGGTGAGAGGCTGGTATGAACTCTATTTGTTTTCATTTTTGTACATATACTCATCCATGTGAGCATGCTTAGTTGGTTCATATGAGGTATATGTCATTTAAGAAAAGTCTAGTAGTTCATGATCTCTCATGATTAGCTCCAATTTATTAATATGAGTAGCATGTCATAAATATTTGCTCATTGCTTTATTTATAGATAGGTATGACATTGTGGTATCCTCCTCTGAATAATTCTCTTGAATCAACTTGGCACATGCTCACGCATGCATATGACTGAACAAAATGTCAATTAAGCCTCGATGATCTTCTTTACCTCAGAGTTCTTGTATCACTTTTATGCCTCCGTTAATTTATTTTGTCGCAAGCATGATTATGACAGTTACTGCTCTCTTGATTGTCGCTTCCCAGTCTATTGCTAGCCTTCACTTCTACTGAGCGAGAACGCTGCTCGTGCTTCCAAACACCTGAAAACCAAGTTATTCCAGAGTGTCCACCATAAATACCTATGCATGGTATTTCAAACCATTCCAAGTAAATTCTCATGTGCTACCTTTAAACCTTCAAAATGCTTCTCAATTCGTGTTAATGTTTTATAGCTCATGAGGAAATATGTGGTGTTTATCTTTCAATCTTGTCATTTACTTCTGACAGACTTTCATAATGGACTAGTGGCACATCCGCTTATCCAATAATTTTGCAAAAAGAGCTGGCAACGGGGTTCCCAGCCCCAATTAATCAACTTTCATTAATAATTCTCTTCACATGTTTTGCCCTGATTTATCAGTAAGAAACTTAAATTGCAAATAGACACTCCTCCATGGTATGTGATTGATGGAAGGCACCCGAGGATTCGGTTAGCCATGGCTTGTGTAAGCAAAGGTTGGGGGGAGTGTCATCCATAATGAAACTAAAATACGTGTGTAAACAAAAGAGAAGAGGGATGATTTACCTTGCTGGTAGAGATAACGTCCTTCATGGGAGCCGCTCTTGAAAGTCTGGTTGACGAGGTAGTTAGAGTGCCCACTATCATTCGTTGACAACAACAAACACCTCTCAAAATAATTTTACTCCTGTTTTACAAATGAAAAGCTCTAGCACATGTTAATCCCTGCTTCCCTCTGCGAAGGGTCAATCTTTTACTTTTACATTGAGTCTCCATCCTTTCTTTGAGCACTTTCTTGAGAGCACAACTGTCATTCTTAGTATAATATGCTTGTCCCAAAATGTGTTAACTGTGGTATAACTTTGATACTTTTATCTTTGATAATCTCTACTTCCAGTCTTCCCATGAACATCAAAGGTGCCCGAGCATTTATGTTTTGCTGTACAAATACGGGCAAGCGAGATACCACTTTATCATATCCTTCTATGAACATTGCAATCCTGCTGATAGACATGATTCATGATGCTCATTTTAATTTGTTGGTACCTTTTCCATGATTGACATAGCTATTAGATGATTTTATTTGCATGTATCTTATTATGAACTGCTTAAGTACTTGCCATATCATGAGAATATTTACATCATATGAACAAATGTGTTTGTGAAAGTTCTTTTATCGCACTCAGTTGTTAACTGAATTGCTTGAGGACAAGCAATAAGCTAAGCTTGGGGGGAGTTGATATGTCCAAAATGTATCTACTTTCCCGAACACTTTTGCTATTGTTTTGCCTCTAATTTGTGTATTTTGGATGCAACTAACACGGACTAACGCTGTTTTCAGCAGAATTGCTTTGGTGTCTCGTTTTTGTGCAGAAATCCAACTTTCAGGAAAGTCCTCGGAATTTATGCGAAAGGTCCTATTTTTCCAGAAGATTGACGGAGCCAGAAGGGCAAGCCAGGTGGAGGCCCGAGGGCCCCACACACTAGGCCGGCGCGGCCCAGGAGGGGGGGCGCGCGGCCCTAGCGTGTGGCCCCCTCGGCCGGCCTCCGACGCCCTCCTTCGGACTACTTAACGCCTTCGACCTAAAAATGCACGTGGGTTAGAAGAAATCGCCAGAAACCATCCAGTACGCCGCCACCGTCGCGAAACTCCGTCTCGGGACCAGAAACTCCGTTCTAGCACTCCGCCGGGACGGGAATTGGAGGAGATCATCGCCATCATCACCACCGACGCCTCTCCATCGACCAGCCATGTTTCCCCCATCCATGTGTGAGTAATTCCCCCGCTGTAGGCTGAAGGAGATTGTAGGGATTGGATGAGATTGGTCATGTAATAGCATAAGATTGTTAGGGCATAGTGCCTAGTGTCCATAATTGGTACTTCTATGATATTGTTGCAACTTGTTATGCTTAATGCTTGTCACTAGGGCCCGAGTGCCATGATCTCAGATCTGAACATGTTATCAATTCATGATGATATTCATTGCTTTATGATCTTACCTGCAAGTTCTATACACGTATTGTTGTCCGGAACCCGAGGCCCCAAAGTGACAGAAATTGGGACAACCGAAGGGGAAGGCGGTGATATGAGGATCACATGTGTTCACGGAGTGTTAATGCTTTGCTCCGGTGCTCTATTAAAATTCCAATGAGATTCCCTAGAGGCCCGGCTGCCACCGTCTGGTAGGACAAAAGATGTTGTGCAAGTTTCTCATTGCGAGCACGTACGACTAAATATGGAACACATGCCTATTGATTGATTAGTACTTGGATACCGTTTTATTATTATCTCGCAAATGCCCCGCTTTGATTGTTACATGAGTTTCTCTCATCCATGCAACGCCCGTTCATCCATCCCCGTGCCTACAATATTTTAATCCTGCTGTTTACTATAATCACTACTGCTGTCTTTGTTACTCTGCTGCTGTTATTTCACTACTGCTACTGCTATAAAACTGTTACTACCGATAAACTCTTGCGAGCAAGTCTGATTCCAGTGCAGCTGAATTGAGAACTCCGCTGTTAAGGCTTTCAAGTATTCTTTGTCTCCCCTTGTGTCGAATCAATAAATTGGGTTTTACTTCCCGCGAAGACTGTTGCGATCCCCTATACTTGTGGGTTATCAATGCCCATTTGAATCTTGTCAAATCCTAGGTTTGACCATGATTTAAACAAGTTTAAAACATGAATATGAAAAATTAAGGATGTATCCTTCATAGTCACTCCAAAATGAAGCTCGATCTTGAGAGGGTTTTTGAAATTTCCATGTTTGAAACCCAAAAACCACGTACTTCTCTTCATGCTTGACTTCATAAGACTGAGTTTGGGGTTAGGGGTAGCTTGATACATAAATTTTCTGGTTTGAATATGTCTAGACATTATTTATCAACTTAATTGAATGCTTACTAGATGACATAAGATGACTATGTGCATTGGTTTTTCATTTATTTTTTGAATTTTTATGCCCATTTGAATCTTGGGCAAATCCTAGGTTTGACCATGATTTAATCAAGTTTAAAACATGAATATGAAAAATTAAGCATCTATCCTTCTTAGTCACTCCAATATGTAGCTCTTGGGAGGGTTTTTGAAATTTCCATGCTTGAAACCAAAAACCACTTCTCTTCATGCATGCTTGACTTCATAAGACAGAGTTTAGTGTTAGGGGGTAGATACATGATTTTCCTGCTAGTTTGAATATTTCTAGACCTTGTTTATCAATTTAAATGAATGCTTACTATATGACATGAGCAGACCTTGGTTTTAATTTTTTATACCCATTTGAATCTTCGTCAAATCCTAGGTTTGTTGACCAAGATTTGAACAAGTTTAAAACATGAATATGAAAAAGTAAGAATGTATGCTTCTTAAGTCACTCCAAAATGAAGCTCTTGGGAGGGTTTTTAAAATTTCCATGTTTGAAACTAAAAACCAGTTCTCTTCATGCTTGACTTCATAAGTCAGGGTTTAGGAATATATAGGGGGTAGATACATGATTTTTCTGGTTTGAATATGTCTAGACCTTGTTTATCAACTTAATTGAATGCTTACTATATAACGTAAGAAGACTATGTGCCTTGATTTTTCATTTTTTTTGAAATTATGCCTATTTGAATCTTGGTCAAATCCTAGGTTTGACCATGATTTAAACAAGTTTAAAACATGAATATGAAAATTAAGCATTTATCCTTCATAGTCACTCCAAAATGAAGCTCTTGAGAGGGTTTTTGAAATTTCCATGTTTGAAACCAAAAAACCACGTACTTCTCTTCATGCTTGACTTCATAACACGTAGTTTGGGGTTAGGGGTAGCTTGATACATGTTTTTTCTCGTTTGAATATGTCTAGACCTTGTTTATCAACTTAATTGAATGCTTACTATATATATGACATAAGAAGACTATGTGTATTGGTTTTTCATTTTATTGTTTTTTTTATTTTATGCCCATTTGAATCTTGGTCAAATCCTAGGTTTGACCATGATTTAAACAAGTTGAAATAAAGAATATGAAAAATTATGCATATATCCTTCTTAGTCACTCCAAAATGAAGCTCTTGGGAGGGGTTTTTGAAATTTCCATGTTTGAAACCAAAAACCACATATCTTCATGCTTGACTTCATGAGACAAAGTTTATGGTTAGGGGGTTGATACATGATTTCTCTGGTTTGAATATATCTAGACCTTGTTTATCAACTTAATTGAATGCTTACTATGTGACATAAGATGACTATGTGCATTGGTTTTTCATTTTATTGTTTTTTTTGAATTTTTATGCCCATTTGAATCTTGGTTAAATCCTAGGTTTGACCATGATTTAAACAAGTTTAAAACATGAATATGAAAAATTAAGGATGTATCCTTCGTAGTCACTCCAAAATGAATCTCGATCTTGAGAGGGTTTTTGAAATTTCCATGTTTTAAACCAAAAAACCACGTATTTCTCTTCATGCTTGACTTCATAAGACAGAGTTTGGGGTTAGGAGTAGCTTGATACATAAATTTTCTGGTTTGAATATGTCTAGACATTGTTTATCAACTTAATTGAATGCTTACTAGATGACATAAGATGAATATGTGCATTGGTTTTTCATTTTTTTTTGAATTTTTATGCCCATTTGAATCTTGGTCAAATCCTAGGTTAATTTGACTATGATTTAATCAAGTTTAAAACATGAATATGAAAAATTAAGCATCTATCCTTCTTAGTCACTCCAATATGTAGCTCTTGGGAGGGTTTTTGAAATTTCCATGCTTGAAACCAAAAACCACTTCTCTTCATGCATGCTTGACTTCATAAGACAGAGTTGAGGGTTAGGGGTAGATACATGATTTTCCTGCTAGTTTGAATATGTCTAGACCTTGTTCATCAATTTAAATGAATGCTTACTATATGACATGAGCAGACCTTGGTTTTAATTTTTTATACCCATTTGAATCTTCGTCAAATCCTAGGTTTGTTGACCAAGATTTGAACAAGTTTAAAACATGAATATGAAAAAGTAAGCATGTATGCTTCTTAAGTCACTCCAAAATGAAGCTCTTGGGAGGTTTTTTGAAAATTCCATGTTTGAAACTAAAAACCACTTCTTTTCATGCTTGACTTCAAAATTAAGTCATGGTTTAGGGATATATAGGGGTAGATACATGTTTTTCTGGTTTGAATATGTCTAGACCTTGTTTATCAACTTAATTGAATGCTTACTATATGACATAAGAAGACTATGTGCCTTGATTTTTCATTTTTTTTAAATTATGCCCATTTGAATCTTGGTCAAATCCTAGGTTTGACCATGATTTAAACAAGTTGAAAACATGAATATGAAAAATTAAGCATATATCCTTCTTAGTCACTCCAAAATGAAGCTCTTGGGAGGGTTTTTGAAATTTCCATGTTTGAAACCAAAAACCACATATCTTCATGCTTGACTTCATAAGACAGAGTTTAGGGTTACGGGTAGATACATGATTTCTTTGGTTTGAATATATCTAAACCTTGTTTATCAACTTAATTGAATGCTTACTATGTGACATAAGAAGACTATGTGCCTTGATTTTCCATTTTTTGTTTTTTCTGAATTTTTATGCCCATTTGAATCTTGGTCAAATCCTAGGTTTGACCATGATTTAAACAAGTTTAAAAGATGAATATGAAAAATTAAGCATATATCCTTCATAGTCACTCCAAAATGTAGATCTTGGTAGGATTTTTGAAATTTCCATGTTTGAAACCAAAAACCACTTCTCTTCATGCATGCTTGACTTCATAAGACAGAGTTTAGGGTTAGGGGTAGCTAGATACATGATTTTTCTGGTTTGAATATGTCTAGACCTTGTTTATAAACTTAATTGAATGCTTACTATATGACATAAGAAAACTATGTGCCTTGGTTTTTCATTTATTTTGATTTATTTTGATTTTTCATGCCCATTTGAATCTTGGTCAAGTCCTAGGTTTGACCATGATTTAAACAAGTTTAAAACATAAATATGAAAAATTAAGCATATATCCTTCTTAGTCACTCCAAAATGTAGCTCTTGGGAGGGTTTTTGAAATTTCCATGTTTGAAACCAAAAACCACATCTCTTCATGCTTGACTTCATAAGTCAGAGTTTAGGGATAGGGGGTAGATACATGATTTTTCTGGTTGAATATGTCTAAACCTTGTTTATCAACTTGGGGTAGCTTGATACATAAATTTTCTGGTTTGAATATGTCTAGACATTGTTTATCAACTTAATTGAATGCTTACTAGATGACATAAGATGACTATGTGCATTGGTTTTTCATTTATTTTTTGAATTTTTATGCCCATTTGAATCTTGGTCAAATCCTAGGTTTGACCATGATTTAATCAAGTTTAAAACATGAATATGTAAAATTAAGCATCTATCCTTCTTAGTCACTCCAATATGTAGCTCTTGGGAGGGTTTTTGAAATTTCCATGCTTGAAACCAAAAACCACTTCTCTTCATGCATGCTTGACTTCATAAGACAGAGTTTAGTGTTAGGGGGTATATACATGATTTTCCTGCTAGTTTGAATATGTCTAGACCTTGTTTATCAATTTAAATGAATGCTTACTATATGACATGAGCAGACCTTGGTTTTAATTTTTTATACCCATTTGAATCTTCGTCAAATCCTAGGTTTGTTGACCAAGATTTGAACAAGTTTAAAACATGAATATGAAAAAGTAAGCATGTATTCTTCTTAAGTCACTCCAAAATGAAGCTCTTGGGAGGGTTTTTGAAATTTCCATGTTTGAAACTAAAAACCACTTCTCTTCATGCTTGACTTCATAAGTCAGGGTTTAGGGATATATAGGGGGTAGATACATGATTTTTCTGGTTTGAATATGTCTAGACCTTGTTTATCAACTTAATTGAATGCTTACTATATAACGTAAGAAGACTATGTGCCTTGATTTTTCATTTTTTTTAAAAAATTATGCCTATTTGAATCTTGGTCAAATCCTAAGTTTGACCATGATTTAAACAAGTTTAAAACATGAATATGAAAATTAAGCATGTATCCTTCATAGTCACTCCAAAATGAAGCTCTTGAGAGGGTTTTTGAAATTTCCATGTTTGAAACCAAAAACCACGTACTTCTCTTCATGCTTGACTTCATAAGACAGAGTTTGGGGTTAGGGGTAGCTTGATACATGTTTTTTCACGTTTGAATATGTCTAGACCTTGTTTATAAACTTAATTGAATGCTTACTATATATATGACATAAGAAGACTATGTGCATTGGTTTTTCATTTTATTGTTTTTTTTAAATTTTATGCCCATTTGAATCTTGGTCAAATCCTAGGTTTGACCATGATTATGCATATATCCTTCTTAGTCACTCCAAAATGAAGCTCTTGGGAGGGTTTTTGAAATTTCCATGTTTGAAACCAAAAACCACATATCTTCATGCTTGACTTCATGAGACAGAGTTTATGGTTAGGGGGTAGATACATGATTTCTCTGGTTTGAATATATCTAGACCTTGTTTATCAACTTAATTGAATGCTTACTATGTGACATAAGATGACTATGTGCATTGGTTTTTCATTTTTTTTTGAATGTTTATGCCCATTTGAATCTTGGTCAAATCCTAGGTTTGACCATGATTTAAACAAGTTTAAAACATGAATATGAAAAATTAAGGATGTATCCTTCGTAGTCACTCCAAAATGAAGCTCGATCTTGAGAGGGTTTTTGAAATTTCCATGTTTTAAACCAAAAAACCACGTACTTCTCTTCATGCTTGACTTCATAAGACAGAGTTTGGGGTTAGGAGTAGCTTGATACATAAATTTTCTGGTTTGAATATGTCTAGACATTGTTTATCAACTTAATTGAATGCTTACTAGATGACATAAGATGACTATGTGCATTGGTTTTTCATTTTTTTGAATTTTTATGCCCATTTGAATCTTGGTCAAATCCTATGTTAATTTGACTATGATTTAATCAAGTTTAAAACATGAATATGAAAAATTAAGCATCTATCCTTCTTAGTCACTCCAATATGTAGCTATTGGGAGGGTTTTTGAAATTTCCATGCTTGAAACCAAAACCACTTCTCTTCATGCATGCTTGACTTCATAAGACAGAGTTTAGGGCTAGGGGTAGATACATGATTTTCCTGCTAGTTTGAATATGTCTTGACCTTGTTCATCAATTTAAATGAATGCTTACTATATGACATGAGCAGACCTTGGTTTTAATTTTTTATACCCATTTGAATCTTCGTCAAATCCTAGGTTTGTTGACCAAGATTTGAACAAGTTTAAAACATGAATATGAAAAAGTAAGCATGTATGCTTCTTAAGTCACTCCAAAATGAAGCTCTTGGGAGGTTTTTTTGAAAATTCCATGTTTGAAACTAAAAACCACTTCTCTTCATGCTTGACTTCATAATTAAGTCATGGTTTAGGGATATATAGGGGTAGATACATGTTTTTCTGGTTTGAATATGTCTAGACCTTGTTTATCAACTTAATTGAATGCTTACTATATGACATAAGAAGACTATGTGCCTTGATTTTTCATTTTTTTAAATTATGCCCATTTGAATCTTGGTCAAATCCTAGGTTTGACCATGATTTAAACAAGTTGATAACATGAATATGAAAAACTAAGCATATATCCTTCTTAGTCACTCCAAAATGAAGCTCTTGGGAGGGTTTTTGAAATTTCCATGTTTGAAACCAAAAACCACATATCTTCATGCTTGACTTCATAAGACTGAGTTTAGGGTTAGGGGTAGATACATGATTTCTCTGGTTTGAATATATCTAGACCTTGTTTATCAACTTAATTGAATGCTTACTATGTGACATAAGAAGACTATGTGCCTTGATTTTCCATTTTTTGTTTTTTCTGAATTTTTATGCCCATTTGAATCTTGGTCAAATCCTAGGTTTGACCATGATTTAAACAAGTTTAAAACATGAATATGAAAAATTAAGCATATATCCTTCTTAGTCACTCCAAAATGTAGATCTTGGTAGGGTCACTAGTAGGAAAACCCTTATAGGCGGAGCTTAGTTCTGTGGCGCACCACTAAAAATGCGCCACAGAATGTTATTTTGTGGCGCACCGTGTTAGGTGCGCCACAGAAATAGCTTAATTTTGTGGCGCACTACTGAACCTTGCGCCACAGAAATTATATGGGGCCCACATCCTGCCACCACCAATTATTAGTGTAGGTATTTCTGTGGCGCACATGGCGTGCTGCGCCACGTAAATAACTCTTCTCGTGGCGCACGTGCTTCGGTGCGCCACAGAAGTAGTTGATTCTGTGGCGCACTAGTTCTGGTGCGCCACAGAACTAAGAGAACTTATATCATCGTCCCCTCCCCCACGCCTGTTCACCTCTCCCCTCCCCTCTTCCCTCTCCTCCGATCCGTACCGCCGCGCCGCCATGGTCGTCGCCATCGCCGTCGCCGCCGCCTTCCTCCGCGAGGGCCGCATGCCGCCACGCTCCTCCCATCCCCGCCACCAATATTGAAAAATCTTTTATAGTAGATGGTAGTGGTGCAGTACTTGAGGCCTTGGAGTGCCAGCATTGAAAAGGGTTGGGGAAGCATGAGTAAACCAGCGCTGAGACATCATGTGGTACGTTTTGACAGCAGAGCCAATGTCATCCTTGTGTATCCCAACAGAAACTCTCATTAGCATATGCTGTGGTCTTTCCACAACCTTTCCACCAACTTTCAACAGATAAGACCTCTCAAGCGTCTTGAAACCGAAGTAGTCGTAGTCAAAGTCTCTGTCATAAATTATCTCACTGTCCAAGCGAGTAGCATTCTGAAAATGATACGGTAGACAGAAATTTCGTAAGCAACATTGTATATCAATGAAGAACACAAATAATAAGCATCTGACGAATCTTGTTCCACAACTCAGAAAATAATGGAATAATAGAGTAGTCGATTATGTACAAAGTCATTAACAGACTAAGATGAGTGAACCAGTAAACAAAGGACTGCATACTGAAACACTACACATGAACAACCAGCTACTTGTGCCGGTTCAACCAGAACAACTATGTCAAAACTGTGCCAGAGTGCCAGGTGATCAAGTTTAGCATAGGGTTGTTTTGTGGTACCCTCAAATAAATTACAACCCTCTATTTTGGTCCATCTAATGGTCTACAATAACTCATACCACTCCGAGAAAGCTGAGAAGTATGATTCATACTTCTCTTAAGATTTCGGCACCAATCCAAAATAGGCTGTCAACGGGCCTGGCCCAATAGCCCAAGAGAGCCGAACTACCTGATGTCGTGCGCAAAAACTACCTAACCCTCGTTCCTTCTTCCGCGAGTCGACATGCTGCGCGGTTCCGTCGCGGATGCGCTACTCCGGCGCTCCACCGCCGCGGCCCCTCCCGTCGGCAGCCTCCTTCGCAAGATAAACCTATCCCATCCTAGGCACGTACCGTCCATGGTGCTCTCGCCCAAGGTCCCGCCCCCGATCCAGAAACGCCCGGCGCCGCCATCGTCGGTCACGCCTGCAACACCCTTTCTGTCGCCCCCGATCTAAGATCCCGCGGCCTGATCCGCTCCACCGTGACCCGACGCCACTGAGAAGGTGCACCTGCCGATGCACGTCGTGGCCAGCGTCGGTGTTCAAGTACCACGCCGAGACCGACATCCCCAAACTCTCGCTGGACACATGGGTCGGCATAGCTACCAGACGTTCAGGGTGAGTCCTGTCCTCCTAGTCTTTCTTACGTTTCCCATGAAATTCAGCTAACGCACAATGTTTCCCTTGGGTTTCCATGAAATTTACCTATAGTGCTTACTGAGAATGTAAGGTTGTAAGTCACACACATCATGTTGGATGTACTTCTAAGATCCACACCTTTTTATCCTCATGAAATGAAATGTTTATACTCCCTCCGTTCCTTTCTATAATGCCTATTGTTTTTTCGCTTTTGTTTCAGAATATAAGAGTAAAGCTATGTTTTTTTTGCAAAGAATCCCTTCCACCGATCTGTTCCGTCTAGAAAATCTGGAAATGAATCTGTTCCCGTCCAGAAAATATGGAAACCAATCTGTTCCAGTCCAGAAAATGTGGAAACCAATCTAATTATGGAAAGAATAGCGGGAGAAATGGAGTACATGACGCGATCTGTTATAGAAACAGGATTATTTTCTGAGATCTGATTTCAGTTTCCTATTTTATCTCTAAGATCGCTAGGGGGCTTTGTGTCAAAAAACGGCTTGCGCTAATTTCCGTGCCAAAATACAATAGGCACTATAGAAAGGAACGGAGGGAGTAATAGATGTGAAGTTTACCACATTGTGGTCTTTGTGGACACCTTTTAATTTTTATCAACCGTGAAAGTATCATCATTTATACTTTCCATGTGTCCATTTACATCTTATACACTTCAAGTGTTATTAGCATATGAAGCCTCGCTGGTTTGTGCAGTGATTCAGTAATCTGGAACTTTGTTTTTACCCCACATTTCTCTTTTCTTGGTAGAGATATGTTTATCATCTGCTGTTTGGTGATCATACACCGGGGACCTCTTTCCCTTATGGAGAAGAACATTATGCTTGTAATATCACGTCTAAAGTGACTATCTAGTCTAGCTTAATGTTGCCGTCTAACTTAGAACTCCTTCAATCAAAAGCATCCTTGCTCTAATCTTTTAACTTTTAAATTTCAAAATAATCTCAAATTTCTGTTTGAATCACATACCTTGCTTTCACATGGCAATACTGGAATATTGGAGTTTATATTTGCAACAGATCCATGCTATGATGCCTTTCATGACCAAGAGTGGGGAATCCTAGTACATGATGACAAGCATGCTCTAAGCCGAATGAAACCATCTACACTAAGAACGTTAAGAAGCAATTCTCAGTTGGTGTCAAAGCTAAACGAGAAGAAATTCTCTGGGCCATGCATCCTCACTATGTCTCTGTTGTCAAAGCATAGATTTGTACGATCATCGAAGACGCGCATGAGGTTTTAGAAGTAATTCATTCACCGTTGCAGTCATCCTATGATACTATCCACCTGTCCGCATCTTGATCTTGATAGTCCGAACAGCATCTACAGCCAATTCATTTCGCTCAACCAATTTTTTGTTTACTCTTAGACTTCGTGCCTCCCTATTTCTTTCTGCAATTAAGTCTGAATCTTGCTTTTGGTAGGTAATACAGGAGTTTTGATCGTTTGACGAGTACTGCTGGAGCTTTCTGAACCACAAGCCTATGATCAGGAAGATTGTGCAACAATTATGGGACGAGAAGATTCAACATAAGAGCTATATAGCATTTTAGGATTCATTATAGAAGAGCTGGAAGCTATTGTTGAAGACATTAATAAGAAAGATGTCGCAAAATAAGACAAGATAAATGAGCTCGAGGTTCTTACAGAGAAATTAATGGTATATGGCCGCAGGTCCCTGGCAGCAGCCAAAATTTCATAAATTGCACATAAATTCCATAGATACTATGGGCAGCTCATGTTTTGGTTCAGGTGCTCTGTCTAGTTTAGAGGATTTTCAGTTCTGTCATTTACCCTGGTTTATCGTCTAGCTAGTTTAGTGGATGTTGCGGTTTCCTTGCAGCAATCAATTTCTCTTGTTTGAGGACGTTCTCACTCTGTACGGCTGATATCAGTCACACAAAGTAAATGCACAATCTAGCTAATTTTGAAATACTTTCGAAAAGTACACACTATGGCAGTTTCAGAAATGAGTCAGAAACAATAGTATAAGGTACAAGTTCATTGCAACACATGACTGATCTGCTAAGATATACAAAAACAATATAGTAGGGCATTCACAGAAGAATAGTGCATAGTCACTTAATCCAACACGAATTGCAAGGAAACAAGAGTAGTGCACAGTCTTAATCCAACACGAATTGCAAGGAAACACTTTTTGGGCGATACTCACACTTGATGAATGCAACTCCTCTAAGAAATACACCATAGTCCGATCAGACTCATGTTGCAAGTGATTGATACTACACACCTAAGTTTCTTCATCAGACTGCCACAAGGATGTTCCATCAGCGTTCTATGCCTCTCGTTTCCTCTGTTAGATAACACAACATGCTTTTCTATGTGAGACATCTAATCTATTTTGTATTCAAATATGAATAGATACCTCAAATCAAAACTCAGAATAGTCACCAGCTGATAAAAATCTCTTCAAGAACTTATGGAACGACAATGGGTTCTAGAAGCTCAAAGTTGTTTAGGTAACAATACTTGAGAAATATATATTCTATTAACTATTACATCTCCCAGATGAAAGAAGCTCTACGGAGCATAAAAGTCTCGCCAACTACAGCTTCACTCAGGTTGACAACCAAGTCTCCAAACAACATCTTCATTCGCCTCCTCATCATAGTTATAGGCACTTCTCAAGAATTCGCATCTAGCATGTCCATTATCTCCATCTTTCCTAGCTCACAATCTTTGCCAAAGAACCTGCATTCCAGACCAAACTTGCCGAAATGAATATCATTGCTTATTTTCAATAAAGTCCCCAACATAGCAGCTGTGAGTAAATACTTAGTTCTCATTGTAAAAACAATTCTAATTGCCTAGCAAAATAACCATAGTACACATATTCTTATTTCCATCAGACTATACCAGCACAGTTGATAAGCAAATTAAAGTTTATAAATAGATCGGACATTTCCTCAAGCCTTACATCTAGATGCCATATTTTCACTATAGCAGAATAAATTGGCCAATAACTTAGTCAATATGATAAACCCTAGACAGATTATAATTTCGTCCCAGGGTGATAGTAGGCTTTGGATCTGAACCGCATTCAGACAACATCATCATTCGAGACAAAATAAATAGAATTCAGACATAAGCATGCCATTCATATCCCTAGCAGTAACAAATACAAGGACTCTTGGGTAGAATAGAACAATAAAAAATGTAAACAACTTTACATAACGAAAAACAGGCTTATGATAATGACTGCTTCTTACAAATTTTATGTGCGTTCATAGGTAAGGAAGATATCGCTTTGGCCTAATAATCTAATAAAAAGTTTACCATAAGGATCACAGAGTGATAACAACGCATTTCCAATCATAAATCAGTAGGCAGTGCTAGAGAGAAAGTTTCTAAACTGAACTAAATAAGTAGTAGTTCATACGGCCAAAGCAGATTTAAAATTTCAGTCCAACAACTTAACTCAGAAATAGCCAGAGTACTAGGCTAAAATGATCAACTATCTAATGCATACATAGTACAATAGAATTTCATTGAAGATAGAGTCGGTGTTGCTCGTACAACATTCTCCAAATTGACAAGACGTCGGTCCACCTAAAATGAGCCAAGATACTACCCTCCATTTACCGAAGCTTTGGTCCTAGCTTCCTAACAAGTGCAATCATATTGAACACTAAATATCTATCCGTATGGTAATCAGAAAAACAACACTACTCATTTAGCTCAGCAAACCACCATAAACCAACACTATGTAGCAGTAGTATTAAATTCATACCATATCTCTTCAGTGCAAAGTACTTTCAAACTTGTTCTAGCTAAACCTGACTCACAATGCAAGCAGTCTTGAGTCATCACTGTACTCCTCCAAGCAAATGTGCATGGATACATGCACATAAAATTGAGTAAATGTTGCCATATGTGATGACAAGCACTTAGGGAGCGACTCAGATTTTTTCAGTCATTTTAAACTGATCATCCCAACATGCAGGTTATGAAGATTGGGTTTTACTGCAAGATGTACAACTAAACTTATTCAGTTCTCACCATGGGTAATAACCACACAAACTAACAACAAAAAGGGGAAAATCATACCACAGAGAAGATCCATGGGGTTCCTATGTGTGTGTGAGAGGGAGGGAGCAGGCATGAGGGAGGGGAACACATACCTCCTGCCTCGGCCGGCGGTCTTCAGAACAAACGGGTCGACGCGGGGCATGGAATGGAGGTGGCCGCGGCATGTGCTAGCTGGAGGTGGTGGCGGCGGCGTGTGCCATCTGGAGGCGGTGGCCGCAGGTCAGGTGGGGCTGGCGGAGGTGTGGAGGTGGCGGCGGCGTGTGCCAAGTGCAGGCGGTGGCGGCGGCGTCTGGATGCATCGTCATATCTTTTTTCCTTGAACCCTCTTTTTTTCCTTGATGATTATGGCTTCCTAGGCCTCTTGGGCCTAAGCTGAACCGTTTAATCTGAGCCGTCAGAGCAATTCATACCACACCCTCTGTTAAGAGTGGTAAAAGGTACCGTAAAAGCAGCCTTTATTATAATACATAGGGACCCTCCAGAACACCTCTCATTTCAGTTTGTACATGTTAGTTCTGACAATTCTAAAGATTTGCAACTTTTTTAAGAATCAGCCAGGCGCATCTTACCTTTCTACTTGTATCATTGTGACTGTTACATCCTAACGTAATACACCTTGTGCATGGCTCCCAACCAACTTCCCTTTTTGTTTTGCAGGCGAATGATAGGTTATATATTAATCAGAGAGGATTAAATCAGTCTCAAAGATGGAGACGAGGCCATCAGGGCAGGATAAGTGGATAACCATACCATAGTTCGATTCCGGCGCTCATGACCTCTTATTATCCAACCTCGAAAAAAAAATGACCTCTTACTATCTCTATCACTGTTAAACAAGGTAGGATGATTAACTATTGTAGAATGGCTTGAAAAACATTTCTCTCGTGAAGTAATCATGGTCATAGCTTCACAGCAATCAGACTCTAGTCAGTGGCGGAGCTTGATGGAGATATGGCCAAAAACACGAATCAAGCTTAAACATTCAGTAATCTTTAAAATTATGGCCTAAACATTAGGGATATTTTAGGCTGCTTTTACGGTACCTTTTACCACTCTTAACAGAGGGTGTGGTATGAATTGCTCTGACGGCTCAGATTAAACGGTTCAGCTTAGGCCCAAGAGGCCCAGGAAGCCGTAATCATCAAGGAAAAAAAGAGGGTTCAAGGAAAATAGATATGACGATGCATCCAGACGCCGCCGCCAGCCCCACCTGACCTGCGGCCACCGCCTCCAGATGGCACACGCCGCCGCCACCACCTCCAGCTGGCACATGCCGCGGCCACCTCCATTCCATGCCCCGCGTCGACCCGTTTGTTCTGAAGACCGCCAGCCCAATCTACGCGTGAGGCAGGAGGTAAATGTTCCCCTCCCTCATGCCTGCTCCCTCCCTCTCACACACACATAGGAACCCCATGGATCTTCTCTGTGGTATGATTTCCCCCTTTTTGTTGTTAGTTTGTGTGGTTATTACCCATGGTGAGAACTGAATAAGTTTAGTTGTACATCTTGCAGTAAAACCCAATCTTCATAACCTGCATGTTGGGATGATCAGTTTAAAATGACTGAAAAAGTCTGAGTCACTCCCTAAGTGCTTGTCATCACATATGGCAACATTTACTCAATTTTATGTGCATGTATCCATGCACATTTGCTTGGAGGCAACATTTACTCAATTTTATGTGCATGTATCCATGCACATTTGCTTGGAGGAGTACAATGATGACTCAAGACTGCTTGCATTGTGAGTCGAGGTTTAGCTAGAACAAGTTTGAAAGTACTTTGCACTCGAAGAGATATGGTATGAATTTAATACTACTGCTACATAGTGTTGGTTTATGGTGGTTTGCTGAGCTAAATGAGTAGTGTTGTTTTTCTGATTACCATACAGATAGATATTTAGTGTTCAATATGATTGCACTGTTAGGAAGCTAGGACCAAAGCTTCTGGTAAATGGAGGGTAGTATCTTGGCTCATTTTAGGTGGACTGACGTCTTGTCAATTTGGACAATGTTGTACTAGCAACACCGACTCTATCTTCAATGAAATTCTATTGTACTATGTATGCATTAGATAGTTGATCATTTTAGCCTAGTACTCTAGCTATTTCTGAGTTAAGTTATTGGACTGAAATTTTAAATCTGCTTTGGCCGTATGAACTACTACTTATTTAGTTCAGTTTAGGAACTTTCTCTCTAGCACTGCCTACTGATTTATGATTGGAAATGCGTTGTTATCACTCTGTGATCCTTATGGTAAACTTTTTATTAGATTATTAGGCCAAAGCGATATCTTCCTTACCTATGAACGCATATAAAATTTGTAATAAGCGAGTCATTATCATAAGCCTGTTTTTCGTTATGTGAAGTTGTTTACATTTTTTATTGTTCTATTCTACCCAAGAGTCCTTGTATTTGTTACTGCTAGGGATATGAATGGCATGCTTATGTCTGAATTCTAGTTATTTTGTCTCGAATGATGATGTTGTCCGAATGCGGTTCAGATCCAAAGCCTACTATCACCCCGGGACGAAATTATAATCTGTCTAGGGTTTATCATATTGACTAAGTTATTGGCCAATTTATTCTGCTATAGTGAAAATATGTCATCTAGATGTAAGGCTTGAGGAAATGTCCGAGTCTATTTATAAACTTTAATTTGCTTATCAAGCTCGTGCTTGGTATAGTCCGATGGAAATAAGAATATGTGTACTATGGTTATTTTGCTAGGCAATTAGAATTGTTTTTACAATGAGAACTAAGTATTTACTCACAGCTGCTATGTTGGGGACTTTATTGAAAATAAGCAATGATATTCATTTCGGCAAGTTTGGTCTGGAATGCAGGTTCTTTGGCAAAGATTGTGAGCTAGGAAAGATGGAGATAATGGACATGCTAGATGCGAATTCTTGAGAAGTGCCTATAACTATGATGAGGAGGCGAATGAAGATGTTGTTTGGAGACTTGGTTGTCAACCTGAGTGAAGCTGTAGTTGGCGAGACTTTTTATGCTCCGTAGAGCTTCTTTCGCTGGGAGATGTAATAGTTAATAGAATATATATTTCTCAAGTATTGTTACCTAAACAACTTTGAGCTTCTAGAACCCATTGTCGTTCCATAAGTTCTTGAAGAGATTTTTATCAGCTGGTGACTATTCTGAGTTTTGATTTGAGGTATCTATTCATATTTGAATACAAAATAGATTATATGTCTCACATAGAAAAGCATGTTGTGTTATCTAACAGAGGAAACGAGAGGCATAGGACGCTGATGGAACATCCTTGTGGCGATCGATGAAGAAACTTAGGTGTGTAGTATCAATCACTTGCAACATGAGTCTGATCGGACTATGGTGTATTTCTTAGAGGAGTTGCATTCATCAAGTGTGAGTATCGCCCAAAAAGTGTTTCCTTGCAATTCGTGTTGGATTAAGACTGTGCACTACTCTTGTTTCCTTGCAATTCGTGTTGGATTAAGTGACTATGCACTATTGTTCTGTGAATGTCCTACTATATTGTTTTTGTATTTCTTAGAAGATCAGTCATGTGTTGCAATGAACTTGTACCTTATACTATTGTTTCTGACTCATTTCTGAAACTGCCATAGTGTGTACTTTTCGAAAGTATTTCAAAATTAGCTAGATTGTGCATTTACTTTGTGTGACTGATATCAGCCGTACAGAGAACGTCCTCAAACAAGAGAAATTGATTGCTGCATGGAACCCCAACATCCACTAAACTAGCTAGACGATAAACCAGGGTAAATGACAGAACTGAAAATCCTCTAAACTAGACAGAGCACCTGAACCAAAACATGAGCTGCCCATAGTATCTATGGAATTTATGTGCAATTTATGAAATTTTGGCTGCTGCCAGGGACCTGCGGCAAGATACTATTAATTTCTCTGTAAGAACCTCGAGCTCATTTATCTTGTCTTATTTTGCGACATCTTTCTTATTAATGTCTTCAACAATAGCTTCCAGCTCTTCTATAATGAATCCTAAAATGCTATATAGCTCTTATGTTGAATCTTCTCGTCCCATAATTGTTGCACAATCTTCCTGATCATAGGCTTGTGGTTCAGAAAGCTCCAGCAGTACTCGTCAAACGATCAAAACTCCTGTATGACCTACCAAAAGCAAGATTCAGACTTAATTGCAGAAAGAAATAGGGAGGCACGAAGTCTAAGAGTAAACAAAAAATTGGTTGAGCGAAATGAATTGGCTGTTGATGCTGTTCAGACTATCAAGATCAAGATCTGGACAGGTGGATAGTATCATAGGATGACTGCAACGGTGAATGAATTACTTCTAAAACCTCATGCGCGTCTTCGATGATCGTACAAATCTATGCTTTGACAACAGAGACATAGTGAGGATGCATGGCCCAGAGAATTTCTTCTCGTTTAGCTTTGACACCAACTGAGAATTGCTTCTTAACGTTCTTAGTGTAGATGGTTTCATTCGGCTTAGAGCATGCTTGTCATCATGTACTAGGATTCCCCACTCTTGGTCATGAAAGGCATCATAGCATGGATCTGTTGCAAATATAAACTCCAACATTCCAGTATTGCCATGTGAAAGCAAGGTATGTGATTCAAACAGAAATTTGAGATTATTTTGAAATTTAAAAGTTAAAAGATTAGAGCAAGGATGCTTTTGACTGAAGGAGTTCTAAGTTAGACGGCAACATTAAGCTAGACTAGATAGTCACTTTAGACGTGATATTACAAGCATAATGTTCTTCCCCATAAGGGAAAGAGGTCCCCGGTGTATGATCACCAAACAGCAGATGATAAACATATCTCTACCAAGAAAAGAGAAATGTGGGGTAAAAACAAAGTTCCAGATTACTGAATCACTGCACAAACCAGCGAGGCTTCATATGCTAATAACACTTGAAGTGTATAAGATGTAAATGGACACATGGAAAGTATAACTGATGATACTTTCACGGTTGATAAAAATTAAAAGGTGTCCACAAAGACCACAATGTGGTAAACTTCACATCTATTATAAACATTTCATTTCATGAGGATAAAAAGGTGTGGATCTTAGAAGTACATCCAACATGATGTGTGTGACTTACAACCTTACATTCTCAGTAAGCACTATAGGTAAATTTCATGGAAACCCAAGGGAAACATTGTGCGTTAGCTGAATTTCATGGGAAACGTAAGAAAGACTAGGAGGACAGGACTCACCACGAACGTCCGGTAGCTATGCCGACCCATGTGTCCAGCGAGAGTTTGGGGATGTCGGTCTCGGCGTGGTACTTGAACACCGACGCTGGCCACGACGTGCATCGGCAGGTGCACCTTCTCAGTGGCGTCGGGTCACGGTGGAGCGGATCAGGCCGCGGGATCTTAGATCGGGGGCGACGAAGGGTGCTGCAGGCGTGACCGACGATGGCGGCGCCGGGCGTTTCGGATCGGGGCGGGACCTTGGGCGAGAGCACCATGGACGGTACGTGCCTAGGATGGGATAGGTTTATCTTGCGAAGGAGGCTGCCAACGGGAGGGGCCGCGGCGGTGGGGCGCCGGAGTAGCGCATCCGCGACGGAACCGCGCAGCATGTCGACTCGCGGAAGAAGGAACGAGGGTTAGGTAGTTTTTGCGCACGACATCAGGTAGTTCGGCTCTCTTGGGCTATTGGGCCAGGCCCGTTGACAACCTATTTTGGATTGGTGCCGAAATCTTAAGAGAAGTATGAATCATACTTCTCAGCTTTCTCGGAGTGGTATGAGTTATTGTAGACCATTTGATGGACCAAAATAGAGGGTTGTAATTTATTTGAGGGTACCACAAAACAATCCTACCTGAATGGGCAATGAAACGCGGGGTGTTTGGTAGCTTGAGTGACGTTTTTCTGCGCCGGAGAGGGAAGCCAGGCCCCATTGTTTAGGTGCCTGCAGGGCTGCAGAGACTATTTTCTTCCATGCTCGTGCATCCCACATCCTGTTTGGTTGCAGATAGGAGCGTGCTGTGGTAACCCCTCCCTTAGAGTGGTGATGTTACCCAGCACTGCTAACTGAATTACAATACACAACAGATTCAGTTCATCACAAAAGGTGCTGGTAATACACACCAACTATTTAGTGAGCGATGCATCACGAGCGAAGCAACTATATTTCGTGATGCATCACGGGTTCATCACATGAGGGGTTAGTATATACCACCTGAAACAAGTTCATCATTACAGACAGAGATCATGTTCAAGCAAGTTCTAGCTAATGAGGGATACAAGACCACCTCCCAAAATCAGCAGATCATGACCAAAGATGCGGAAGCACTAAGCATGAAACTGCTTGCGAAGCCAGGTCCTAAGAAAGCTCCTCCTCTTCGGTGACTGCAGCTTACGGT
>NC_061512.1:138490473-138528224 GCF_022539505.1 Lolium rigidum
ACCTGGGACATTACGAGTCTCTACCCCTTAAACTAAACTTCGTCCTCGAAGTTTGATCTCTCTCACGTTTCCGAAGTGTGGATCTGACTTGTGCAGACTACGACTTTTCTCGAACTCCGTGATGATCTCATTGGATATAATTGAATATATCCCTTGTCCAGATTCTTCCTGGAATCCATTACTATTTGACATCAAACAACTATTACTTCCTTTTCTTCCATGATTTCCTCCAATATTATAAGCTTGTTTCCTTTCTCATTGAATATTCAATGATTGAGACTTCTTCTTGTCTTGACAGTCTTAATTGAGGACTAATTGGATAACAATCTCCTATTTGATAAAATAGGTCTTTGTTTTTCCCTTACTACCAAAATTGCAGTAATGGTACTTAATGGGTCCTAACTATGGAATTGGTCGTGATGGTTTACTTTCCTAAGAATGGATTAGGCTCATTTAGTCCATCCAATCATGGTTTATAGTTGATACCTATAACTATTTTGGGCTATTTAGGTTCCATGAAAGGAATCTTTCATGTAGTCTCTGATTCTGGTATGGTCTATTTCCTTCGGTCTTTGGCCTTCTTGAGCTGTATTTGGTCTATTGTATTTTCTTTGTCCAACTTCTTTATGCTTAACTTACTTGAGCTTCCGTACTTCTGAGTAAATACTACTTACTTTCTCAAGTTATAGTCCACTTCTTACTTCCTCGAGGTATGAACCTCAGCTCACGGTCCGACATCCTTCTGAAGGTATTGTTCAACAATCTTATGAAAATAAGATCGAACTTCCTCTCGGTTCGGACCTTCTTCTTCTATTATGCTCAAAGTATTGAGTTATTGTACATCCAACTCAATCTTTACTCTACCCCTTAGAGTTTTCTTATGGTCTTCAACTCCTTTTCTTCCAACTATTGGACTTATGATTAGAATATTGGTGTAGGTCTTGTTTATAATTTATATTCCTCTAAGGTTTTGCGAAGAAACTTTATGGTGTATCCACTCAATTGTGGACATCCAATGTGAATCCTTTGACTAAATGTTTATAGATCTAGCTTTTTGGCTGATAAGATTTTTATTTGTTCACAAACTTTTGTTACAACTAATTAGATCGTGGACTATTTGTAATACCGACTGATACCAACTGTGGTTATTATACCAACTGTGGCTATTTGATATCTAAAAATGGATTCTATTATAGGTTCTG
This sequence comes from Lolium rigidum, assembly GCF_022539505.1. Taxonomy (NCBI): domain Eukaryota; kingdom Viridiplantae; phylum Streptophyta; class Magnoliopsida; order Poales; family Poaceae; genus Lolium; species Lolium rigidum. The sequence continues at coordinate 138,491,676 of NC_061512.1, forward strand.
ATCAACTGGACGAGACATCTTCTGCTTTATCTCGCAGTGTTGATCCTATACCCATTGTGGTCTTCTGATATCAACTATGGTCTTCTTATATCTTCTATGATTTCATATATCACCTTCCTTCATTCCGGGTTTATTTTGCAAGAAAACCACTAGCTGACACTATGATTATAGTATCCTAAGTGATTTCCCTGGCATTCCCTCTTCCATGATGACTAGGGATCTGCTTGAGCCTCACCATAATCATCATATTTCTCACCTTCATGCTTCTTATGTACTAAAGTACTCCTCGTTTGAGGTTAAGCATGATTTTAGATGAATAGTTGCGTCAAAATATTGTGGTTACTACCCACAACTTTGCTTCATTCTTTTGATGAACCTTCATCTTGTCTTTAGGATCTTCAGAGTTTGTCACTTCCTCACACGTTTACCATTACCCTCTAAATCTATAGCATCAATTAAGAACTTGATATTGCAACATGCATTTGCATACCAAAGTCAAACTTCATGTATGGATCTAGTCAAACAATGAAAATCCAATAAAATCCAAGAAGATTCAGCTTTGTGCTTATAATACACATCATCATAAGCCTGAATATGATTGTTGAGTAAGACATCTCTAAACATCGGGCTCTGATGTGTAGTATAGAACACCACATAATATAGGTTTATATCGTGATACTTAGCACGAATATAGGGAATTCTACTATTTGTCTCAACCTTTACCTTAATTGCACATTTGCAATGAGATAAACTTGAAACGAAGTGGTCTAGGATAGTTGTGGTTAACCTAATTTTCTTTGGAAGTACTAACTTAGCTTCCATTTTGTTGAGGACTACTTCAATGATATGTCTGGTTCTAACATTACTATTCTAGACACATAACTATTGGAATATAGCTCCTATACTTCCAAGTTATAGTATCGTAAGGCTACGGACCTAATGTTCTTGACACAGTTCCCATGGTTTTTGGAACATAGTTCTTGCACTATTGTTTAGCACTTGGCTTCTTATTGTACTCCTGTTATCACCAGAATTTGACCAAGTCAGAGGTGGGCCGCGATCAAGATGGACGTAAAGAATATATATATAGAAGGAATACGTGAATCGGCCCTTTATACCAAATTGGGCTTAATTGCCCGTGTATCTGTAACATATTAGATCGCATCTTAGTTTAGAGATAGAATCTTACTCGTGCACGGTTTAGTGCACGCCCACATTAGAAAGTCCGCTGGACTATAAATATGTACCTAGGGTTTATGGAATAAACAACAACCAACGTTCAACCACAAACAAATCTCGGCGCATCGCCAACTCCTTCGTCTCGAGGGTTTCTACCGGTAAGCATCATGCTGCCTAGATCGCATCTTGCGATCTAGGCAGCACAAGCCTGCCTACGTTGTTCATGCGTTGCTCGTGCTTGAAGCCTTTTTGATGGCGAGCAACGTAGTTATCTTAGACATGTTAGGGTTAGCATTGTTCTTCATGCTGCATGCTCTCGTAGTGCAACCCTTGCATGTCTAGCCGCCCTACGCCTATCTTAGGCGTAGGGGCGGCACCCCGCTTGATCATAGTTTAGTAGATCTGATCCGTTACGATTGCTCCTTGTTCCACAAGGATTAGTTTAATATCCGCAATAGTTAGGCCTTACAAGGGGTCGGAGGATCCAGCGGCGTGTAGGGTGGCGTTTGCTAGTCCTAGAACGGATGTTCCGGGATCAACCTCGTGTTGGTTTTTAGGCCCTGTCTAGGATCGGCTTACGGTCACCGTGCGCGAGCGCGAGGCCCGAACCTGAGTAGGATGATCCGATTATGCGGTGAAAACCCTAAATCGTTGTAGATCTCATTAGCTTTACATTGATCAAGCAGGACCACCATATATTCGGACACCCCGTCTGAATCATGGGTGGATCGGCTCTTTGAGCCGATTCACGGATAACCTCGAGAGCCGATCGAGGCTCGTATTTAACGTTTACGTGTGTGCCCCTGCGAGAAACTAAGCGAGGCATCATCCACACCTTCTCCGACCAGGTATAGGTCAGGTGGCACGCCCTTGTGATAAACATCGGTGCGTGCGACCGGGAGGCTTTGCGGGCCGTCGCTCGGAGGGACTAGGGCCAGCCGTAGCCCTAGTTGTTCCCGGCTCTACGGTGTTGCCCGTCTCGCCCGCCGGTGGGTTTCGACGTCAACACATTTTGGCACGCCCGGTGGGACAGTCGACGACATCCACGACATCGCCATCCACATCCGAGATGGCGGAAGACACTCCGGTCACGTACGCGGATCTGCCTGATGAGCTCAAGAAGAAACATGACGAGATCAAGGCAACCCTCGAAGCCGAACTCATCGGCTCCTTCCACCGAACCCGCACCCATGGCGTCGGGTGGAAGGGTTTCACACCCGAAGGCGCGCTCGATGGAGTGGACCTATCCGCTCCGTCGGAAGAACGCACCCGAGTCGCCGCGGCAGGAGATCAACTACATGGTGGCTCATTCGCTGCACCGCCACTCCGAGAGCTCGGTGAACACCTTGGAGCGTGTCGCTCGCGCGTCGTCCAGAAATCATGAGTCACCGGTACTCCCCGTCGGGACCGGCTCGGGGACTTTCAAAGGAGAGATGCCGCTCCAGCCCCAGCCGTTCGCATGGGTAGCACCGGAACCGCCGAACTCATCGGCATATGTCGTCTACAAGGATGGTGGTGATCCTAGGGACTACCAATTCCTACCCGAGCCGCCTAAGGAGATCCCGCACGGATACACGTGCGCATACATACCGGATTGCAACGCTTGGGCACTCTCGAACCAGAGCTGCAATATCGGCGGCCTCTCGGGACGGCAGGAGGAACGTCGAGAGCCGATCCCGACAAGCAATCGTGGCTGGCTAAGTACGCCACCCCAACGAACCTCCAAAGCCCAGCTCCGCAGCTTGGCTTAGAACCGGAAAAGCAAGCATGGCCGGTGAAGTATGCCACCCCGGCGAACCTTCGGGGTTCGACACCTTCAGCCATCACGAGCGGATCAGATTTGTACAATTCGAAAGATCGGTTCGGTATGATGCCGAAAAGGAAAGCGTTCGGCTACACCAAGCCGTACCCCAACAGCTACGAACCGATCCCGCTGCCACCCAAATATCGGCTCCCGGACTTCACAAAGTTTAGTGGATCGGATGGTTCCAGCTCCATCGAGCATGTGAGCCGATATTTGGCACAGCTGGGCACGATCTCGGCGTCGGATGAGTTGCGCGTGAGGTTCTTCTCACAGTCCCTCACAGGATCGGCTTTCGGGTGGTACACATCGCTACCACCGAACTCCGTCCAAACTTGGAAGCAGTTGGAAGAGCAATTCCATGAGCAATATCACTCAGAGGCTTCCGATGTTGGTTTTGCCGATCTAGCGCAAGTACGACAGAAGCGCGGGGAGACAGTGGCAGAATACATCCAGCGCTTCAGGACCATTAGGAACCGATGCTTTTCGGCTCGTATAAGCGAAAAAGAAGCAGTCGAGTTGGCGGTGGTGGGTCTCTCATCATCAATCAAGGACGTGGCCTCCCAAGCAGACTACCCTTCGTTAGCGCACATGGTGCGAAGCGCGACGACATATGAACGAGCGCCACCCGGATGTTTACCAGGACAAATTCAAGCGGGTGGTGACCGTGGTTGATGCGAGACGAAGATGAAGGTGCCATGGGAGATCGGGGAGGTAGCAGAGTGGCTGAATGGACTCGAGCTTCGGGCCCCGTGACCCGCAAATGGGTGAAGCCACAAGGCCCTCCGAAAGGGTTCGACTTCGACGTGACCAAAACGGAGCGAGATCTTTGATCTCTTACTCACGGAGAAGCATATAAAGGTACCCGAAGGCCACAAGTTCCCCACGGTGCAAGAGCTGAACGGAAGGCCATACCGCAAATGGCATAACACGTTCTCCCACACCACCAACGACCGCAGGGTATGGCGGCAGCACATCCAAGCGGCGATAGAGAACGGGCGTCTAGTTTTCAACCAGTACGCCATGAAGGTCGATACCCAGCCCTTCCCCGCCGTGAACATGGTGGAGTATGCTTGCCATGCAGGGTGCCAGCCGGGTTTCCTGTGCAATATCAACATGGTAGATCTTGGACACCACGCTGGCAAGGATGGAGATGAGGGCAGCTGCTCTCATAGCAAAGATTCAGAGGAAGCCGCTCCACGCGATCGGCTCCGCCAAGACGGCAAGCGCTACGTCACATAGGGAGAAGTGAAGAACATAAGATATCAGCGACCTCTCTCTGATCACCTCCTCAACAAGTATGTGGGTCAGTACGACCAACGCCGACGGTCCAGGCGATGATGATGAAAGAGTTCGTCCGGCCGGAGAAGCCGGAAGACATCGTCGGCAGAATCGCGATGAGGAGGAGCACGAGCGTTGTGCCAAGGGAAGGGCAAGGGAGCAAGGCGACGAGGACGAGGCACCGGGATTGTCCCTTCTTCAGGCACTGCTGGGATTCAGGAATGAGCCGATTGCCAACAATCGGCAATTGCCCAGAATGCAACCGAAAGAAGAAGGAGGCAGCCAGCGTGTCCGTGTTCGAGCGCTTAGGACCTCTCCCACCGCAGAGCAAACGAGCTGAGTCCCCTCGGTTGGAAGATCTCGAAGATTCAGAAGACGAGGGAGAAGAAGAAGGCAGGTACCACCGGCCAAGGTGGTGCCCTGACGGACTCAGCCGTTCCCAGAAACGCAGGGTTCAACGATTGCGCGGCCTGGAAGAAGCCGAGAGGTTATACTTGCATACATTGAGGAAAGCAAGGCCTGATCTGGCCGCAAAGGTTCAGCGAACCCTGGATGAAGAGGGTCGTCCACGGAAAATGGAGTGGCGCCCCAAGCAAAGGAAAGCCGATGATGAAGCATCGGCTGGCACAAACATGGTGCTCGTTCTTCCGGCAAAGCTTCGCGCTCCACGATCACGCGATGCATTCAAGGTGGGCGACAGCAAGCGTGCCAACATGATAAAGTCAGAGATTGGGCTGGTCTTATCGACCGGCCTGAACGAGTAACAAGAGCATGTCAATGAGCAAACGTGGCAAGGCTGGTCCTTGTGATCGGCCCCAAAAATTTATGAAGGGAACTTACAAAACCTTCACCGAGCAAGCAACGTGGAGGCCGATTCCAGCAATCGGCCAAAATTATCCTCACCTACCGTTCGCTCGGGTTCAACATGTTATCCAACGAGCCGATACCATCAATTCTCTTGACAGAATCGGCTCGGGGGGGCACCCAGGTGGATAAAATACGAGGATATGTAATGAAAGCGTCTCATCTTTTGGTGATGGGTATTGGAGTATGGGGGCCGATGCACCAGTCGGCCAAAATTCCGAAAATTTTCAAGCACAGCCGATGCAGCAGACATCGACTTAAGGATATGAAAGCCGATGCGTGGCCATCGACTCAAGAGGAATAGGAGCTCGGATCTTCTCTTCAATAGCAAGGCCAAGAGCAGATCAGGTCAAGAATGGAGCACATCAAGGAGCCGATCTAACTGGCAAGGCGCAGGAAGAACGGAAGAAACTCGGGGGGCAGCTCACCTGGAAGGTTCTCTGCTTGGGGCTACGTCATGAGTTAAGGCTAATGTCGGCACATGTGGCTGGTTCGCCTTCGCTAAGGCTCGGGGGGCGGCTCGCCCTAAAGGTCATTGCTCTAGGAGCCGATTGGGTTGGAATCGGCTAGCCTTGCGACACAACTGGTTTGGAGAGCGGTGTTCTGTTGCAGAGTCATCAGTTTGAGCATCCAAGACGGTTCCAGGGCTCTTTTAAAATCGCTTGCTCAAAGATCAAGTCGCCAGCTTACCAAGATCGGCTGTGTCATTGCCATCGGCTCATCGAGAATCGGTTCGAAAGGAATCGACAATGCCAAATTGGGGAAATTTCTTCATTAATAAACAGGATTTCTTACAAAGGGAGAACCGATTACTCAAAGAAGGAAGGACAAAAGAAGGGTCTATGGACCAATCTACTACTGCTAGGCCTATACTAGTCGATCCTAATCTACGGGCCATCACTGCCCTCGTCGTCGCCGTCGTCGCCGCTGTCGGCGCTACTCCCGGCGGGCTCGTCGTCGCTCCAATGGCCGCCGACCGGGCCCTCGTTGTCCTCGTCTTCGTCGTCAGCGTCGTCCTCATCGGCCGTCGAAGTCGCTAAGGTTGCCCGGCCGGGGGCGGAACCGCTTGGCCGGCGGCTCGTCGGAGGGGCTGTCGTCGTCGTCCTCCTCCTCCTCTTCCTCCTCCTCCACCCCCTCGGAGGAGGTGAAGTCGTCCCAGGAGAAGCGATCGTCATCGCTCTCCTCCTCCGATTCCCCGTCGGCGAGGAACCGGAGGTCGCTCTCCCCGTCCGTTGAAGACTGGTCATCCTCGGACCAGATGGAGAAGTCGTGGTCTGACTCCTCCCCGGCCGCAATTGAAAGAGATATGCCCTAGAGGCAATAATTAAAGTAGTTATTATTTATATCTCTATGTTTATGATAAATGTTTATATATCATGCTAGAATTGTATTAACCGAAACATTAGTACATGTGTGATATGTAGACAAACAAGAAGTCCCTAGTATGCCTCTTAAACTAGCTTGTTGATTAATGGATGATTAGTTTCATAATCATGAACATTGGATGTTATTAATAACAAGGTTATATCATTGTATGAATGATGTAATGGACACACCCAATTAAGCGTAGCATAAGATCTCGTCATTTAGTTATTTGCTATAAGCTTTCGATACATAGTTACCTAGTCCTTATGACCATGAGATCATATAAATCACTTATACCGGAAAGGTACTTTGATTACACCAAACACCACTGCGTAAATGGGTGGCTATAAAGGTGGGATTAAGTATCCGGAAAGTATGAGTTGAGGCATATGGATCAACAGTGGGATTTGTCCATCCCGATGACGGATAGATATACTCCGGGCCCTCTCGGTGGAATGTCGTCTAATGTCTTGCAAGCATATGAATAAGTTCATAAGAGACCACATACCACGGTACGAGTAAAGAGTACTTGTCGGGAGACGAGGTTGAACAAGGTATAGAGTGATACCGAAGATCAAACCTCGGACAAGTAAAATATCGCGAGACAAAGGGAATTGGTAATGTATGTGAATGGTTCATTCGATCACTAAAGTCATCGTTGAATATGTGGGAGCCATTATGGATCTCCAGGTCCCGCTATTGGTTATTGGTCGGAGTGAGTACTCAACCATGTCCGCATAGTTCTCGAACCGTAGGGTGACACACTTAAAGTTGGATGTTGAAATGGTAGTACTTGAATTATGGAATGGAGTTCGAATATTTGTTCGGAGTCCCGGATGAGATCCCGGACATCACGAGGAGTTCCGGAATGGTCCGGAGAATAAGATTCATATATAGGATGTCATTTTATGTGAAATAAAATGTCGCGGAAGATTCTATGGAAGGTTCTAGAAGGTTCTAGAAAAGTCCGGAAGAAACCACCAAGGAAGGTGGAGTCCACAAGGGACTCCACCTCCATGGCCAGCCAGCCCTAGATGGGGTGGAGTCCCAAGTGGACTCCACCATAGGGGGCCGGCCACCCCCCACATGGGAGGTGGGAATCCCACCTTTGGGTGGGAGTCCTAGTTGGGCTAGGATTGCCCCCTCCTATGGAAGGTTTTGGTTTCGGGTCTTATTCGAAGACTTGGACACCAACACTTGGGTTCCACCTATATAATGAGGGGCATAGGGGAGGGGGCCGGCCACACCAAAGCCACCACCTTGGCCGCACCCCTTGGAGGCCGGCCACCCCCTCTCCCCAAACCCTAGCCGCCCCACTCCTCCTTCTTCCCCGCACGCTTAGCGAAGCTCCGCCGGGATTCTCCACCGCCACCGACACCACGCCGTCGTGCTGTCGGATTCAAGAGGAGCTACTACTTCCGCTGCCCGCCGGAACGGGGAGGTGGACGTCGTCTTCATCAACAACCGAACGTGTGACCGAGTACGGAGGTGCTGCCCGTTCGTGGCGCCGGAACCGATCGTGATCAAGATCTTCTACGCGCTTTTGCAAGCGGCAAGTGAACGTCTACCGCAGCAACAAGAGCCTCATCTTGTAGGCTTTGGAATCTCTTCAAGGGTGAGACTCGATACCCCCTCGTTGCTACCGTCTTCTAGATTGCATCTTGGCTTGGATTGCGTGTTCGCGGTAGGAAAATTTTTGTTTTCTATGCAACGTTATCCTACAGCAATGGCGCGACGGGTGTTGGCTGCATGGACCTCCGCCGGGTTGTACTCCGGCGTCGGCTCACGGGATGTGGAGGACTGGCTGGAAGGATCCGATGGAGCAGAGGAGGAGGAAGACATGGTGGCACAGGAGGGTTTCTGGACTGCTAATGCGAGGGAGATGCAGAGCAGAACTGTTCATAGCGGTTAAATAAAAGGGGATATAGTGGAAATTCAATGCCACAGCAGTTTCCGAGGAAGTGGTGCTTGAAAGAAAGAGAAAAGACTGCCAAGTCACGCGGAGAAGTTGAGAAGGCAAGTCATCATGGTGACGGATACTGCGACGGTTCTGCCACGACATGACCCGACGAAAGAAAGCGTAATGATTTTGGAAATGTCATTTCCAAAACCAGGGGGGCATGTGTTATCACCAGAATTTGACCAAGTCAGAGGTGGGCCGCGATCAAGATGGACGTAAAGAATATATATATAGAAGGAATACGTGAATCGGCCCTTTATACCAAATTGGGCTTAATTGCCCGTGTATCTGTAACATATTAGATCGCATCTTAGTTTAGAGATAGAATCTTACTCGTGCACGGTTTAGTGCACGCCCACATTAGAAAGTCCGCTGGACTATAAATATGTACCTAGGGTTTATGGAATAAACAACAACCAACGTTCAACCACAAACAAATCTCGGCGCATCGCCAACTCCTTCGTCTCGAGGGTTTCTACCGGTAAGCATCATGCTGCCTAGATCGCATCTTGCGATCTAGGCAGCACAAGCCCGCCTACGTTGTTCATGCGTTGCTCGTGCCGAAGCCTTTTTGATGGCGAGCAACGTAGTTATCTTAGACATGTTAGGGTTAGCATTGTTCTTCATGCTGCATGCTCTCGTAGTGCAACCCTTGCATGTCTAGCCGCCCTTACGCCTATCTTAGGCGTAGGGGCGGCACCCCGCTTGATCATAGTTTAGTAGATCCGATCCGTTACGATTGCTCCTTGTTCCACAAGGATTAGTTTAATATCCGCAATAGTTAGGCCTTACAAGGGGTCGGAGGATCCGGCGGCGTGTAGGGTGGCGTTTGCTAGTCCTAGAACGGATGTTCCGGGGATCAACCTCGTGTTGGTTTTTAGGCCATGTCTAGGATCGGCTTACGGTCACCGTGCGCGAGCGCGAGGCCCGAACTCGAGTAGGATGATCCGATTATGCGGTGAAAACCCTAAATCGTTGTAGATCTCATTAGCTTTACATTGATCAAGCAGGACCACCATATATTCGGACACCCCGTCCGAATCATGGGTGGATCGGCTCTTTGAGCCGATTCACGGGATAACTCGAGAGCCGATCGAGGCTCGTATTTAACGTTTACGTGTGTGCCCTGCAGGAAACTAAGCGAGGCATCATCCACACCTTCCCGACCAGGTATAGGTCAGGTGGCACGCCCTTGTGATAAACATCGGTGCGTGCGACCAGGAGGCTTTGCGGGCCGTCGCTCAGAGGGACTAGGGCCAGCCGCAGCCCTAGTTGTTCCCGGCTCTACGGTGTTGCCCGTCTCTGCCCGCCAGTGGGTTTCTGACGTCAACAACTCCTCCAAAATACTTATAATGTTCTATTCCATCACATAATGATTCTCAGGTGAATCATATATGATTAACAACTCTACCATGAAAGTAGTCATAAATTATTCCTATCACTCTTCCTTATTTCCCGTGATTGACTCATCATGGTCTATACTACCTCATATGACTCGTAGTTATTACTTGTTTGTATCACTTACTATTAATTGTTTCACATGTCTAGATAGTTTTACTTACTCATTACTAAACTTGGTCTACATCTTCTATTAGGATATCTTAATTATCTTCATCAATTGATATAACTCCTATTACCAGTCTGGATAACTCTTACTTAATCATATCATATGTTGGTACACATCTTCCACTAGGATATCTTCCTTATGGTTGTATCCTCTCTTTGGACTACCATGTATTGTATACCAACTGTGGTCTACTCCTAATTATTTTAGGGTCTTAAGAGTATCCTACATAATTTGAGATTAGCTAGCTAACATTACTTAGGAAATATAGGTAAGAAATGTTGACTCAAGTGTGTCAGGATTATTCTCAAGTGAATATCCATCTCAAGTCATAAAAATATTTGGTTCACCTAAGACAACTTCCTATAGACACTACCAATCCTATAGGTCTCCTTTAAAGGGTTTTTAATCCTAAGGTCAAAGCATTTGCTCGATACCAAGCTGTGGTGACCCGGCATACCACCGCATGGTGTAGTATGCAAGTCCGATATAACACCGATGAAACACCGTTTCACTAGTATTATATCGCTCGAGTGGTACAACGAGAAACATATGCGGGTCCAAGGCATGTCTATAGAATTACAACACCGACTCGTTACATAAGATCATCATAGCCTCCTACTTTACAATGAGGTAAAACTGCAAATAAACTCCAGAAGATCGACTCGTAGTCTAATCCTAACACGAACTCTATTTGTAGAGTATTTAACTAGCTACAGAGGCTATGAATAGATTCTAGTGAAATAGGAGCTAAGTTTAGGAAGCTAGTTCCCTTCTATTGCTAATCTAGGTTGTCTCCTTGTTGGATGTGGTATCTGACTCTTCTGACAGGTTCCTGTCCCTTGAAGTAGTTGTTGACTCCTCGGCCTTCGAGTTGCACTGTAGATCCTCCTTCAATGCCTCCATATCTAAGCAGGGGATTTAAGAGTGGGATGAGTACGAGCGTACTCAACAAGTTCATTATAGGAAAGAGGTGTTTAATGCACTAGCTACAGCATTAGACCAGAAAATCTAATACCAATGCAAGTTTTCATAACCATTTCTTCAAAAGGTTGCTTTTATTCAGAAGAACTATGTCCGTCGACCTTCACCGGTTTACTAGAACTTCATGGAGCTCCTTTCCGGCAGCGTTCGCGAGTTCCATATCCCGAACGGGGAGTGACAGGTCACGATTCATTACACTCGCGAGAGGTGTGTTGCTTTACCCATAAGAGATCTTAACCTTGGTGCCAACCGAGTTGCGGTGCTCGTCCACACTTCCTTTGGTGTGAGGCCCGGTATAAGGTCTAGCCAATCATGTTCCTCCGCTACCTCGAACACCCACCCGTTGTTGCATGCGCCGACCCTGGGTCCACGTCGGTCCCATTATTCCTATAGATTTCAAGGTGGACCCCGACCACGACAACGATCGTTGGGCTCTACCATACACTCCTACGCCGGTGGCTGCAACCCATCATAGACCGCAATACCGTGGGGACTTAAGGCTTCCCCAGCCTACCGCTTGTTCTTCGAACGACAAGTGTCTACGGACCGTGCCGTGGGGACTTAAGGCTTCCCCGGCCTACCGCTTGCCGCCGACAGATACAAGTGTCTACGGTAAAGCGCATCCGTTGATGAACGAGAGGTGGAAACACTTTTGACTACTCCGTCCCACTCCGGATCTTATGGTTAACACGGGTATTACGGCACAAGAATCACTGGCGCCATTTGTTGTTTAATCCTAGATGGATATAAACCCGTGCAATGGAACCTCCACCATATCAACACAATCCATGGTTCCATTGCCCACCACATAGTCATATTCATAGTTATGAAAGTAGTGGTTTTGGTTTTTATGCAATAGTGGTAATCATAGTACTTTGCAAGTAATTTGATAAAGATACTCAAATGACATGAGCAAGCGATGAACTTGCCTTTCTTGACTGCAAGATTATGCAGGCAAGGTCTTCGATACGCAATAACTCCAAATTCTGAAATAGCATCATCGTCCAGTAAGGACGATGTTTAAAAGATTGGCAAGGATGCAATAATGCATAAGAATGAGATGCAATCGCTCTAAGCGTGACCTAACCCCGATGACTTAGGATTAGTGAGTGGTAATGATTGGTTTAGGGTGTGTTGCACTTTTTAGAGTGATTCACAAACAAGGTTCTTATTCAGGTGTGGTTACTTGGATTCATAAACATGTGCTGCAATATATCATAACAATAGCATTAATAACACATAGCAATAAGATTTGGTGTGATTCTAACATGTAATGAATAGTGGTTGGTTTTAGCACTACATGGCATGGTTAATGATTAATTATCATATACTTCAAAAGAATAACTTTTGAAGAACATGTTCTTTAATAAAGAACAAGTATGATAATTAGGTTGATGGGGTTCTATGGTTGACTATGGTTTCATTTAGTTTCTGGAGTAAGTATTAGATGGATCACAACCTAGTTAGATTCATCAGCTACTAGGCTTGTATTGTTGAATTAAGTCTAAACATCTTAATTACCAATAGTTGCTATCAAAGTGGTATATCTTGTTGGTGATACCAGGCTAGGGTTTGTAGGTCCTTATAGGCAGGGTTGATGATGATTTCTTATTTTCTTCAAAAGAATAACTTTTGAAGAACATACTTCTTAAGTAATAAGAAGTATATCAATTAAGGTTGAGGTTGTCTAGTTTTTGTTATTGGATTCATTAAGTAAGGAATGTTGGTTTCCTAACTAGGATGTTTAATAATTATATAACATTGGTAGGGTTTAGTGGTATATGGTTAGGTAATGCTCAGGATTTGGCATAGTTGCTCCGGAGGTTCATCACATTGATGTGATGCTAAGCCTGGATAACTAAGTTGGGTGTCTCAGAGGATAGGATCTAGGGTTGGTCCTGTTTGATCAGCTAAGTATGAACACATGTAATACCAAAGTATTAGAGATGGGTCTCTATTATTTTAGGAAGACTAGGCAATTGTTTAGTTGCTACTATGGAGCTATGTATGAAATTAAAGTACCATGATTACATGTTCTAACCTAGGGTTTAGGTTAGAAGCAAATTAGGGTTCACATGTAATAATGGGACTAGGGTTCCTAGTAGAGTTAGGGTTTTAGGGTTCCACATACAATTATGAGGTTGTGTTCTTTATTCAATATGGAATTAGGGTTTCTTAATCACCATATAGTTATTAGCTTGATAACTTCATTATAAAGTTGAAGTTTATAATAATTTTGAATTAAAAATAATATTGGATTTGACATTTTCTTATTTTAAAGAATTAATAATTAAGACAATTATTAATAAGGGTTTAAATCCTCCTATTAAGGATTTAATAAATTATAAACAAAGGAAAATTAGTTTTAATATTTTCCTTATTTGCTTATTGGTTTTTATTAATTTTTTGGAAGTTTTTCTTAATTATTGAATTTTAGTTGAATTTGGAATTAATGGAAAAGGCTTAATTAATAAGTATTAAATAATTAAATTTTTATTAAAAATAAAAATTTCATATTATATTTTTATTGGATAGGGATTAATTTTCTAAGAATTTTGATATCTTATATTTATTTTTCTGAACTATATTGGATTTTCTACAATTTGTCAAAGTTGCAGCAATTTTCTGGATTTGGATTTAAACAGAAATGACTAAAGTCACCCGGTTAATCTACCCACCCAGTCACTGACTGGTGGGCCAATGGTCCACGTCGGATTTTGACCAAGTCAAAATTCGAGTTCATGACCAGAGAGCTACTGGGCGGCGGGAAAATCGGCATTCGCCGATGATTCTAGTGAAGCGCGGTTGGGAGGTGATATGGGTGTGATTCAGGGCATCGTGGGGAACATTTTGAGGGTGGCGCCGCCGTGGTTGGGTCGCCGGAGCTTGGCCAGCGACGACATGCCGCGGCGGCGGTTATGGGTACACGGCGTTAGGAGGCTACGGTCGTCGAATCGATGCACAACGAAGCTCAGGAGGTGCGCATGCTCACCGTGATGGCGTTGGACGCGACGGTGAGGTCGGAGGTGGTCTGGCGGCGACGCAATTGTCACGGTGGCCGAACCATCTGCGAGCCAAAATGAGCTCGAATCGGATGCTTCCGAGCGCGGCGACCCAATTCCTTCCGCAGGGGTAACAAGTCGATGATGGCGGTGAAGATGGTAGCCACGGCGGAGCTTGGAAAGGTTCCTACCGGCGGCGAGGGAGATGACCGGGCGACTAAGGGTTTGCTGATTTGGGGCAAAATGACGAACACGAACAGAGGAAAATGTGGCGGGGTATTTATAGGTTCTTCGGCGGTCGTTTGATGGTCGTCTGGTCCATATTGGCGGCCGGGACGTGGCTCGCCGGCGTCGTGGCACTCTCCAGTGAGTCGACGGTGGCGAAGACGAAGACGTTGACGCCTCCTCGCTCTTATCCGCCCGAATCGGTACACGGGCTGGGCTGGGCCGTGGTATTGGGTTGCCTCGTGGTCTGCTGCTGGGCTGTGGTGATGGGCTCCTACTGGGCTGCTGCGCTCTGGTAGGTCCAGGTGAGTTTTTTCCTCTTCTCTTCTTTTTCTGTTTTATTTTCTGTTTTCAATTCTGGTTTTTTTATAATTCAAATTTGAATCCTATTTATATCTTGCAGGTTTTATTACTATGTTAAATCCATTAATATGTAGTGCAATGACTATTACACCATTTTCCTATTTAAGACAAGTATTTTATACTTGATTACATTTCATGCTTGTTGGCTTATCCAAAATAACAAATAGGCATGAGTTTATATTTACTCTTTAATTTTTTTTTTCTTGGTGAGTCAATCTGTTTTGAATTGTTGGAGTTGAGTACTTCTACTCTAAGGATTTTAGGAGTTAACATTAGGGTTGGATCTATTAATTAAGAATTGGTTCACTTGCATATGATTTATGTGAGCCTATTTGTTAGGGTCTTATAATTATTATAATCCTATTTCAATGTTATCACTATTCTTATCTTTGAAAATATCTAGGGTAGATATTGTTTCTAGAATGGTTTGGTCTTGTTTACAAGGTTAAGTGGTTGATCACCACACATGGTTTAACTAAGGGTTTTAAACTAGGTTTATCTTATGCTCCATAATTAAGTATAGGTTTTAACTAGTGAACAATTCTAGGGTTCTCATTACATTTCCTAATGGCAATTGGTTTGAATCTCACTTAGGGCCTAGCTTTATGTTATGATCACCATAGTGATACATAAACTAAGGTTGAGATTTAATTCTAGGTTGTAGAGATGAGATGACACCATATTGCATGTGCTAGGGTGAATTTCCCCTAACCATGATAAGGTGGTGGCTTAATTAACATTTTATGTTCTCCTTTAGTTACTAAGATATTGAGAATTGGTTTTATCTTCTACCAATTTATTTTCTATTTTTATCCCCAATTTATCATTAAAGTAACTATATTGGTATTACTTATTTTTTATAGTTAACTTTGGTCAAATGGATTGTTGGTTTCTCACCATATAGAGTATGGAGTTTTACTCTAAGGTTTTCTTAGGTTGTTTAGTTTCTGAAGTATGGATATGGTAGGATTCTTCTTATGATCATCAAGTGATTCACAAGTTAAGGTTAGGATATAAATCTAGAGTTTCTTACTAGTTACCTCCCTATGATTTCATGTGGTGAATGATATCTATTTATCCTATTAGGAATTAACTTATTCTCACAAAACTCAAGAGCATGATCATGGTTAGGCATGATCAACTTGTTCTTAATATATCTACCTCAAGTTCTTAGGGTTTATGATCATCACTCAATTTATAATGATCAAGGGTTGGCTTCCTAAGGATCTCTCATTAAATTGGGTTCTCGCTTTCATGATCTAACATTGTCTTGATCAATTAGGGTATAATATCTCTCTTGTAGTTTCTTGGGTGGACATGGCTATGGTTGTCTCAATAGATTATATCCCAGGAGAATACCTGAGATATTCTGTTAGGGTTCTACTTAAACAATGTTGATATTATCATCTGGTTATATGGATAGTTTTCTCCCTCATATTCAAGTGTGGGCTTAACTTTCTTGAGTGTAACATCTTAGCTTGAGCTCCCTCATAAATAGATAGTTATTCTAGGGTTTCTCTCAAAGACAATGATTTGAATTCATGGATGAATATCCAAGGTTTGACTCAAAGTTTGTTATTACTTCTTTATTAAATAATGTAGGACTCTCATCCCTCTAGGTTTGATGTAATATTAATTTAGAATAGAGAAGGATTATATTCCTTAGTTGGATCTCCTGGTCTTGTCTCCAAGGTTGAAATAGAATGAATACCATGAGGTTCATGTTAGGATCAAGGATTAGTTTAAGACATGGAAAAGATAAGTGAAGAATGGTTTCTCCATTTTATTGTTACTTGGTTTGCAGTTGAATTGGTATTCATATGCTATGACAAGGATTACCTTATTATGATCTGATATAAGATCAAGCAATTGATCATTGATTAAAGTGTTGTTGTGTTGATTATTAGTTCCATTTGATCTAACCCCTTAGATCAAATCATTTCTGCCCAAAACAAGGTTTTAGCAAAGTCACATTGAGGTTTATAGCGCTTGACTTGATGAGCTACTTCAATTCCACCAAGGTCAAGTGAAACTTCGGTTCATCGTGATCTGTTTTACTTTAAAGCGCGAAATTTCCCCAGATTTTCTATGCATGAATGCAATGCACACATCTGTTTCCTCTATTTTGTAACCCCAATACCTGGGACATTACAATACCGTGATACGTCAATTTTTCAAAAACACAGATACGGGAATACGTTCATATATATATGTAAATATTTAAAAACATAAATAAATTAAATATTCTTCATAGGATTAACATGGATGTGGATGTTTTCCTCCACATCCAACATAGATATTTTAATAATTAAAGAAGTAAAATTCATCTCTAGAAATCACATGAATCAATAGCTAGTAGTTGGGATGCATTTCCTGTAGTTGTTACCGTTGCACATGCTCTAGCTCGAGCTCCCAACTGAAGATCTGTTTGATGGGATGTATTAGCACTAGTCATTGCTTATCTGAATGGAGAAGGAATGAATTCAAGGATCAAAATCAATCGTTCGATGGGGATGGGGTGGAGTGGAAGGGTCAGCGGTAGAAGATGAGTGGACGGTGAGCTGGCTTATGTACCCCTCGAGTATCGCTCAAGTATCCCTTGGGTATCCCTCATATGTCCGTAATTTTTTTATTTTTCTTTAATTCAAAAATTAACAGATACGTACGGGATACGTATCGGGAAGTATCCCGTATCCGAGCAGTATCCGATACCGGTACGGCAGAAAAGCAAAGTATCCGCGCTTCATAGTCGGACGGTTGAACTTTCCCCAACCCTATCCACTTGTGGTTTGACCTCACCTCTTCTTTTTTGGACCACTCAGTTGTCCTCACCCATCTTTAATGCTGCCACGGTGCCACCACTGCCTAGGGCGCAATCATCATCAGTTGAAGAAGCACTGCTATCCGCTGAGTATGTTTTGCTACAGCATCCATGATCAGCAAAAACCTTGAGGTATCCTAAGAACGATCTGCAGCCATGATCAGCAAAAACCTTGAGATCCCTTCTTCGCTTCTCAGCATCAGCAGTCCTATATAACCGTGCCCATTAAGCAATATAAGGAACCTATTGTAAGAATGATCACCGCAGTGCACTTCACCACATACTTATCAAGGCCATGTATTGTTTCGAACTCTCTTTCTTTATCAATGAAAAGGCAAAGCTTTTGCCTGTTTCCAAAGAAAAAAAGGTTATTTTGTTTCGAATGCTCCAAATCGACCAGCACAGAGTAACCAACAGGCTACAGGAACATGTACAATTTATCTTCACCGGGAAAAAACACATAGAACCAAGCAAAACTTTCTAGATATTTCTAGGAAAAGAATTTGTACCCAAACAGGAACCCAAAGCCACCCAAACCACTTTAGCAACACCACAAGAATAAAAGAGCTGATTCGAAGTTTCCATGTTATCACAGAAGGAGCATCTAGGAGATCCTAACCATTTTCCTTATCTCAGATTGTCTCTTGCCACAAGAAAATCTTTTTTCTGGGAAATTTTAGACTCCAAATCCCCTTGTTATGAGCCCCAGAGATGTTCTTTTTTCCAACATTTGATAATCAGATAGAGTAGAGAACATTTTGTTAGGAGTAAGGGCCCAAATGACCCCATCAGGAACTTGAGATCTATGCATTTGCACAACAACTATGTACGGCCTGGAGCCAAGGGCCCAAAGTCCAATTAACTAGGACAAAGAAACTTCACTCCAAAAAAAAGGACATCCAAATTTTAAGGAACAGAAGGCAACCGATAATATCCAAGGACTCTATGTGGGAAAATATTTGAAGACCTTATTTGGATGGGAAATCATGATAATCCCACGATTTCTTCACAGACTGGGGCCAAGTTTCAAGTCAAATTGCCAAGCGTGTGTGGGGCTAACAAACTGAAACTGAAGTCAGCTTCTAGAGTTCCCCTAGCCAAAGCAAACCAGACAAAGGTATATATTTGGCCCAAAACGTTCCGAACCTTGCTTACAGGTTCATCTTTGGCTTAGATGCTGGGCTCACGCGCCTGGTTAAGGTCCACGTACCAGAAAACAGCACAAGGTACATCTTTGTAATCATGGCAATTACTTACCAGAAAAAAGCACAAGGTACATATTTGTAATCGGGCTTAATTGGCTGGCCACCAAACACAGTTTTCTGCAATGAAAAGATAAGGAAGGACAAATAGTTCTGATTAAACACAAAGAAAGATAATCAGCAGAACGACACTAAGTTCAGCCTATAGGAGTTCGACCCGCGACCTGCCCAAATTTAAAACCAAGCACAAGAATAATGTGTAAACTCACACATTCAATGCAAAAAAGAACTGAAGGTAAATATTACATTTCAAACATAAGTACGGAAACAGAAGTGTCTGATTCTTCAGCATATAACCACAAGAGGTTAAAACGCGATAAGAAATAAGTAGCTAGTTATCTCTTTCAAATACAAATCAGTATTTCAGAATGCAATACACTTTTACTCACAGAAATAAAACAACCAACAGATGCCCATGTTGTCCCATAATTGGTTGCATAATGTGAACAAATGCTTAAACGGAACAGATAAGAGATAACGAGTGTCAAAACAAACAAAATACATCTGTAGCAAACAGAACACCATTGCAATGAGTTCATCTCCTTTATCCGTCACAACCTCGATGTCAGCGGCCGTTTTACTCAACTGGATTACATAAATGAAGTTGGAGAAAACAAACTGCAGGCTGAACACGAGGAAAGCGAATTTAACTTTACGAATTTAGTGTAAATCACCTCAGTTAAATTTGTTGCTGGACGCAATCTGACTCCCCTTCCCTCAAGGTTAGTTGCAACAATTGATCTCATCTCATCATCAAAACCTGTACAAGTGGCAGTGTACTGTTACATTCATCTTTCTGCGGCACTAATGTTTAGAAAAATTCAGAACTTGAAAAATGTAGAAATTTTTTGAATACTAAATGCCAATGACAGAACTTCTATTTTCATACAGACGTGATATGAAGTTATAATCAGAGCCACGGCCCCAGTTCTAGAGCCTGGCAGAAACTGGGTAACTAACACCACCACAAAAACAACCGAACGGGATACGATGTAGGGGAGAATGGGGGCCAAACATGGTTTGGGATGACGAATGAAGGATATAATACATTGATAAACTCTTCCTTATTGCTTCACTGATTATGAATATAGATGGTACCCTTATATAGGAAGACTTGACACCAGAGTATTAACTTAAAGGATATCAATCCGATCTCTAAATCTAATACTTTCCTATTTAAACAATTTTAATCCGATTTAAAAAAAAATCCATTTCCAGTTGGACACTTCCTAATGCTATAGTGCACATAACAGGCTCCATTTTTTAACAATGGCAATCACAGCTTAAAATCATACCATCCACTTCAGTATACTGCAAAACCGCACAAATACGCACAAACAACAGAAATATTCTTCTGAATTTGTGCAGTATATTATTTCGGTCAGGGACCAGAAGTTGTGTGTGTCCATGCTGACAGCAGATTAAAGTGCATACCTCAGAGGAAGTTCTTTTCTATAAAACAAGTCTACTTCACCACCTAAGCCTCTCCAGATAGAAGCAAACTCAACAGCAATATATCTGCAATGACATGCCACATGAAAAAAGTTAGAAAGCATTGCTAATAAGTAATAATATTATGGTACAGGGTAGAACCATACCCACCACCAAAAATAATCTTCACTTGAGGATATCATAGCCCTTCAAGTTTCCTGGAGATTGTAGTGATGAGAATTTTTATGTCATATTCACCATATTACATAAAACAAGGAATCCAATGGCACTACTATCTTTTTCTGCAGAATAATTTTGCTCCAAGATAATTCAGCTAATCATGAGGAATATGTATATGCAGACTCCTAGAAGAAAGCAGCCACAAGTGGATGAGAATATGCCACATAATGACGACAGTGAGATTAATAAGAGGAGGAAGATCACAAAGCAACGAAGAATCATCCTCCTACTGCAAAGACTACATCATAAATTATACAATTCTGGTAACGATGCCCAACTAGCATCAACGAACTGTTTCTCTTCGATTGCCGCTTCTTTTTTTCCTTTCTACCGTTTGCAGATGGTCAGATGAATTTTTCATGTGCTGCATTTAAGTGTTTGGCTTGGGAAGCATAGGCATCTGGAAGGAGCATGAAGCACTGGCATTTCAAGGTAGTGTGTATGGGTTCATATTAAATTTGCAAAGGAAAAACCTGCAGCAATTCACTCTCAGTGAGAACATCTAGGTGATAGTTCAGGTGTTCTTTTTCAATACTTAAAAAAGGTAACTTCGGAACTTATAATTACAGTGCAGAGATAGGTTACTATTAGCAAGCTTCGGCTAGCTGCCAACTACTGTATATATTAAATATAATCGTTTTCATACCATCCCTAATAAAGAGACTGCTTAAGCGAAAAAAATTAAGCCTAAAAACACTATGAAACTGGATAAGCTCTATAATTGCCTGGCGTTTTCAAATCTCTGACTCATTATTATATATAATCTTAGATAAACCAATCATTCAGGAGAGAGCAGATGCAGCATTCACCTCCAACCAGAGGCATCCTCTTTCCTTTGCGTTAGTTTCACTGGAGAAAAACACCATCTCATTGTGCTAAGTTGCTAACCATCAGCGTCCACCGCTCCAGCTGCATCTTGCATGGATAGCAAAGTAAAAAAAGATCCAATTTAACTACAAGACCAAAACTTAAAGAAACTCGCTATGCTTCCAAGAAGGGCAGAAGCGCACCTGTCACACCATCTGGCCTAGTGGCTGCAGTTTGGTTTGTGCAAGCAACCGCGGCTGCATCCTTAACTACCAGGCAAACGCAGGCGGTGACGACGACTTAGATAACGCGCGTTGTGTGGTGGCCATGGCCCAAGCCCTGGTGGCTTCAGTTGGGCAACACAGTGGCTGCTGTCCCGTACTCCGAATTAGGTGGTCTCAGACTGCCAGGGGTGCACACCACCATCACCATGGCTGTGGAGAAGCCTGAGTGGAAGAAGGCACCAATGCAGGATGGGCATAAGGGCAATTCAGTCTTTTGCACTTTGTCTGATGGAAATGATAAATGAGTATCACTAGTAGTACTTGGCAGCAAATCATGCATTCAGAGTCAAAGTGTTATAGTTCAGATAAGCAGCATCTTCTGAATTTACAGTTGTCCAACTAAATATGGGTAGTACGAATCAGGGGTGAAGCCTGAAAATAATATTGTTGGTGTCATCCATCTATGTATAGTGGTATGATTATTATTTATAAGATTATTTTCATAGTTCCAAGGAAGATCAGTAAAAAATCATTGGTGCAACTTTTAATCAAGATTAGTAAAAAAAAATAATGGGGCCATTTGACATCAATGGCTACATGCCCCTGGTTCTAATGTGAAGGACCAAATTCACCTCAATGCAATTACCATGTTCATTGACTTGTTCCACAGAATCAGTGCACTGAAACTGTAGAAAGAGGAAAAGGAACACTAAAGGAAGCCTCATTTTTAACGAGATTTTAGAATGTATTTACAGCACAAGACACTATTGGCATTTTTATAGCCAGCAATTTTCTTTCAAAGAAATATGATAAAAGTATGCAGATTTCATGGACAACAGGTTCTGTCACGGAGAGTCAAGAGCCAAAGTTAAGTTCATGATGCCATGATCTTTTAATATTCATGCTCTGGAGCATAAACATATCATCTGACCTTGGCATCTAATGTAGAGAACAACTCAAACTGACACATTCAGGTTTGACACATAACTAAAGCACAGTACACACCATGAGTCTGTACCTTCTAGATTTATCAGTGCAAATATGGTTTGTGGTGAGAACCAACCTGTGGTTGGCTGGTTAGGAGGGCAGTGGTACCCCCAGCCCACCAGAGTTCAAACCTCAGGTTTGACACTTTGGTGTCTCATTAAAGGCGGAATATTCTTCAGTGGGATGTGACGTTCCCGTCGACAGCGAGGCACATGTGGTGACTTCGTCAATCTCAAGACCCGTCGGATGAAGTTTCTTGGACGCAGTCTCTCGGAGATGTTCATACGGGTAGGGTGTGCGTGCGTTCATAGGGGTGAGTGTATGTGCGTATATGTGAGCATCTACGTCTGTACTGTGTTTCGCAAAAAAAATGTTTTGTGGTGCATGTTATGCCATCACTCTGGAATTTGGAAGTAAAGGTAGCATGCGACACAACAACATTCAGATGTAACAGATTCTAAGTAACGACGACCCATGGTTTCCATTTAATATATCCAAGCTAATGTTGTGTCTCAGTAGATAGGATGATTGCTATTTCTCACGGCAACAGTATACACCTAGCTGATAAGTTCTTAAAGAGAAACATGTGAGAAAAAATAAATAAAAAGGCTCTGGGGACCAATGTTCAATAGCTAAGCATGAGGAAATAAGAGTTAAGGTAGAAGGCCAGACTTGCCTTGGTAGAGCTCAAATCAGGCTTGCAGAATCATCTCCATGGATTTTGAAATGAATAAATGACCAATGATCCAGCATACAGCGCTAGGCTACTCCAAAAAAAAAAAAAATCAGACGATGAAGCCATAATTACTGAACAAAATAAGTCAAAATCTACAAAAGGAAGTCAAACTTGCCATGCTAACTTCAAGATAAAAACATATGTAAGCTTAGGTTCCATCCCAAGATATATGAGCCTAAGGAAAATGTTGGTCTTACGCTAGTTTTAGATAAGATCTACAATTTGCTACGTAGATTCGATTGTTAGGCCTATATATAAAGAGGGCACTCTGAGGAATTAATCAACCAAGAAAACTGAAGAATGGCTAATCTACTTCGTCTCCTGGGACAAGAGCCCTTCGCCTAGCTCCTCGAAAGCATAGTCCACAATATACACCAATTTTTCATCTTTTCATTATTTAGCCAAAGAAATGCAGCTTAGACAGTCAAGTAACAGACCTTTCACATCAACACAAGCTTGTCATTGTTCGTTATGTGCTGGATTTTGCAGTTCAATAAGATCGACCCTAGAACTGCCTGCAAAGCGTATATGCATGGTAAGAGCATTACAGACCAAAACATTAAGCAAAAAGAACATGAATAGATAAGATAATCATATTTTCATCAATCAAGTGGAAGTAACAAAATAAATCTTAATTCCAGACTTCCAGTAAATTCACGACTTAAAATATACATTACCTTGCTATTGACGGATTTCAGTTGACATAACTGCAGGAAAATCATACATATGGCTGATCCCGCCTATGACTCAGGACTTCTGATTCAAGACAGAAAAGGTCAGTACATCTGGCTTTATTCCCCTATCTACCATTTCTTGAAAAAGATCTTCCGCCTTCGCTATTTCTCCCTGGCTGCAATATCCATTTATAAGAGCCGTGTATGCATGAAGATCAGGAGCAAGTCCTTTCTGCAACATTTCATCAAATAGTCCCCGTGCTCCCTCTAAATAATCTGCTTTGCACTGCCCATGAATCAATACAGTGTAACAGGGTACATCAGGTTCAATTTCCAATTCTTTCATAGAGCTGAGCAACTGGTTCTGCTTTGCTCTAAGAAGAACGCTCCTTGTCTCCTTACTAATGCCCTGCCAGCATTTCTGCAGGTACTCTTTTAGGTTACCATCGAGTAGCACTGTATATGCAACTACGTCAGGCTTAATACCTAAACTTGTCATCTGAACAAATAATGTGCAAGCTTCTTGCATCCGACCAACCTTGCAGTAACCATTCATTAGTACAGTGTATACAATAACATCCGCAGAAAGGCCTCGCTGAATCATATCATGGAACCATAAACGAGCATTGTGCATATCTCCTGTCTGACAATAGGCTGCTATGAGCTTGCTATATGAAATTAGATCAGGAACAGCATTCTTTTCTAACATGATGCTACATACATTTGAAGCTCCCTGGGCATTTCCATCCCTACAAAGGTCATTTATCAACTTAGAACATGAGAAATGATCCACAAGTTTTCCTTGATTAGCAACCCTAAGAAAGAGCACGTAAGCATGATCAGTCCATCCTGAATTTAAATAGCCACAAACCATCGAACTGTACAGTACTTCAATGTGATCAATTCCTCTCTCTTCTACTATATTAAATAACACCTCCGCTTCACTAAGGTTGCCTCTTCTACAAAATCCATCAATTGCTACACCATAAGTAAGTGAATTAGGCTCTAACCCTTGATCCTGCATATGGTCTAGAAGGTCAAACACCTCCGTAACAAGACCACTCCTGCAAAATCCACTGGCCAGAATGTTATATGTAACCACATCTGGCTTTACATTGTCCTTCAGCATCTCTTCAAACACTTGCTGTGCATTTGGTATATCTCCCTTCGAACAATAACCCTTGATCAGGCATGTATAGTGGATTCTGTCAGGAGCCAGGCCGTCAGTCTTCATTTCTGCCAGTAGCTTAACCGCGTCATCCACGTTCCCGAGCTTGCAATAGGCTTCCATAGCAATGTTATACAGAACCCCATCAAGATGAACTCCTGAATCCCTAAATTTCTGGAAATACTCCGTAACTTGAGATGCCATGCCTACCTTTGTAAAGCATTGTAGAAGATAACTCACAATGTGGCAGTTTGTTCCGAGACCATGGGATTCCATTGCTTGATAATGATCCAGCACCTTAAGTATGTCTCCCTTTTTGCAGTAACTCCGGATGAGATAGCTATAGCCATATATATCAGGATTGAATCCTAGTCTGATCTTGCTCTCCAAGAGCTTTTCAGCCTCCTCCAGTCTCATCTCCTTGCATAGCCCATCCATTACCTTGTTATAGGCCATGGCGTCAACTTGAATGCCCTCCCTGATGATCTCTTGCAGAATAGCATAAGCCAAATCAACCTTTCCGCAATCACACAGACCAGTTAAAAACGACGAGTATCCACCTATATCCGGCTTCGCTCCCGATCCAATCATCTCGACCCACACTTGAAACGCCTTGTCTGCCTTCTTCTCTTGAAAAAGAGACCTAGTGATAATGCCCAACGCATGAGCATCCAAAGTCAGCCGAAGGAGCTTCATCTGATCATAAGCCGATAAAACAACCTCCGAGCCACCACTGTCCGCTGCAAACTTGAGAAGCACGTTGCAAGCCCAAACCGACGGCACAACTCCACGCCTGCAGAGCTCACCAAACAACCCAATCGTATCCTGCGCATCATAGCAAGTGATGTACGCCGTGACCAAGCAATTGGTCGCGGACACGAGCGAATCCGAAGCGGCGCCTGTTCTTCTAAGATGATCCATGAGCGGCAGGATTTCGGGACCGCCGCCGCCGTGCGAGATGATCTCGCGGAATAGGGAGAAGAGCATCCTGGACTGGCCCGAGCTGGACAGGATGTCGACGATCTCCGCGTAGGTGGACAGGTCGTGGCTGAAGCCGACGCTCTCGGTGTCCTTGAAGTAGGCCAAGGCGACATCGGGCCTCCTCTTGAGGAGCCGGAGGTTCTGGACGACTCTGGCAGAGCTCAGACCAACGCGGCCTCTGCTTCTCTGCACGGTTTCAGCGGGAGCGCAGCTAGGCCACCTCTCGTCGGGGGCGTCGTCGCTGCTGGAGGTGTAGTCGGCAGCAGCGAGCACGGAGAAGCGGCGGCGGGCGGGTGGAGCCCTGACGTGCCTGCAGCATTCGGCGACGCATTTGCGGTGCTGCAGCCGCCGCAGGAGCATGGGAGGCGCGATTCGCAGGGGCGGGGTGTAGATGGTTGCTGGGATTTCGCTAATCGCTGAACAGCCTAGCCCATACCTCTGAACTCGATGGCCGCCGGAGCTGCGGGCGGGGTGGAGAGGAGACGGCAGGGACACGCGCGCGCGACGTCCCCGCGGAGGGAAGAACGGGGACGGTGGGGGCGGAGGCGCGCGTGAGAATGGCGGAGTGTTTCCGTGGGAGGGGCGGTCCGGGGGATTGAGCGGCGGCGGCGGCGGCAGAAGTACGGCACGGCGGCGGCGGGGGACGGTGGTGGGCTAGGGCTTAGAAAAGATTTATGTCAGTGACGATAACCTGCGGAAGGGGAAAACTAACTAACCCCTAGCAAAAGCCATTTCGATCAAATTTCAAAGCCAATCCTTAACTTTTTTACGTACTTGTTAATTACTTGTTCACAAAAAAAAACTTGTTAATTCGTTATCGAGGCTCTCCTTCAAACATTCTCACCGATGCACTATGTTACTTTGTGCATACAATGACACAAAATCAGGGAAGACCGTTTGTTTTTTGTTCGTTCAAAACACATAAACCCTATGAAACTAAATACGGTGTATTCAATAAAACATGATACAATTAAGATCTATTTCACATACCTTGTTGTTATACACACACAAAAAGTATAGGCAAATGGTTCACATGTGGCGGCCGATGGAAGGGGAAATCAGCCATTGTCGGGGAAGATAAACGGTTTGTCAAGTCATGTTCCTGCACTTTTGTGTTTCTCTCCTCTTTTATCATACGGGCATCCTTCTCCTTTCACCCCTTATCACCTGGAGCACCAACTCCCAACACTACTTTTCTTTTCTTTTCTTCCTCTCGAGATCATCGGTTTCCAATAATTTTAATTCCTCGACACATGCTCCTTCCAACCACCATGGATATGTTGAGGTGGAAGTTGAATTTATCGAGCCCCTACCAACATTAGGACGGCAGGGAATGGGTCAATGATTGTCAGATCTATCTCTGGTGGATCTCTGACGTTACAGATTGCACGCCAACAAGCTCGAATCGATGAAGATCGATGTGTTAGTGGCACCAATGTTGATTGCAGAGATTGGTGATCGTTAAGATATTTTTGATGTTGTGAAGGGTGTTTCTTCACAACACTACAAAGTGTGTATGGTTTTTCTATGTACCTACAAAAAAATATTGCAATGAATTTTGTTTGTATGATTCAAGGGGTATATTCAATTGGTTGCAATAATGTTGCACGTGAGATCATAAGGTGGAGATATGGTGTCACTATTTTGTACTTGTATCATATGTGCTACTTCATACACCTTCAGGGGTGGTAAATATATGTAAATCTACAAATGTTTATTGCGGCCGAGCAAAGCTAGTTTTATTCCCAAAAATTAAGATATTTTCTACTAGCCTCGCATTCCCACATGCCCACCGCCAATTTTACTAAAGAAGATGTTAGGAAAATAGGCCAAAACATCGAAGAACAAACATGTTACACAAAGTGGCGAGTAAAGATAACAAAAAGAACAACTACGAGCGAGCAACGTCATTCTTAACAACGCCTCCAAGAAGGAGATTACATACGTAGACATTGTATGAACCAATAACTAACGTCGATTTTCATCCTATAGTCGGGTCAAACCAATCAAGGCCACATCGTCGGAAGAAAGACAACACCTTCAACAAGGAGACGACACATGTGTTTCTCTACCGGATCCAATCACTGAAGGCTAGATCACTGGTTTCACCCTAGACAAAAGCATTGTTTCAATCATCATCTCAATTGTGCCACCTATGTCGGTGCTTGAAATATCTTTGCTGCCATCCGGAGCTAGCCACTCGTGGACACCGCCGGAACTCTTCACTAGTGTGCGGTGACTGACATGTCTCGTGTAGAAGAAGAGCCACCAAACCCATCAATTGGGGATAATGCACATAAAATATAAGGAACGACCGACACCACACAGATCATGCATTGCAAAAAGTTCATATGTGATCCACGACAAAATAGTGAGCAACTTGCTGCCATCTGACATGTCCCGAGCCCGACGCTCATTCCTCCCAACCAATGGTGCTCTAGCGTAGATTCTAGGACTGACATGCAAAGCGAGCCTTAATTGTCGTATCTAGATGGGCTGCCCCACCGTCACACGCCTAATCTACATGCCATTCTCCATCGACGGAGCCAGATTTACTGGAATGAGTGTGTAAAGCAAAATTACTATTGATTTTGCTTGTTGGTTTGGCTAACACCGAGTGAGCTAGTTGTTTTAGAATGGAGTTCGATCAGATAATGGGTGTACATTTGTACACCCTTGTTTAGCTGTAGTTATCCTTATGTCGTTGCCACAGGAAACATGCCATCATTGGGTACCTACACCGCAGCCCTGCCATGCGCTTGTCAGGCCATCTCCTTTGACTCGCTGCACCAAGCCTCGATTCCGCTGTAAGCGCCACCCCCAGAATCAGAAGGCGTGTCCACCAACGGAGCAGAAGGAACTCGCACAAATCCATGCAAACATGAAACCACCATGTCACTATATCCTTAATAAAAAGGTATTACAAACATGATAGCATTGTGAGAAGTCAGAAGTGACATGGCATTACCCAAATCATGAAGAGACCCACAACCAACAAAGTTGCCATGCCAGATTGAGTACAAGGTATGGCTGGAAACAATATTCGAAGTCCTGATCTCATAGGTTTAAATCCTAAGAAGAGACCAACATGATGAATTTAGTTTAGTTCACACACAGACCGGTAAGAGCGTGTACCCAAGAGAGATGCGACTGCGAAACCTATGTATGGTTCCGTCCCCTCACCGGCGATGCCGCCAGTCTGCTCCGCCTCCGGTGGCCTTAGGGCCTTGGAGGCGTGGTAGACCACGGCCCCTCGCCGGCGGGAGGGTTCTCGTTCTTTTTTAGGTTGTTTTCAGTGTCTTGTTCGGGATGATGAGGTGGCAGGTACATCTTTGATGGCAGAATAAGGTCCTCCCACCCTATCCTAGCTTCAGTGATGTGCCTAGCATATTTCCTTACATATATGGAAAGATATAATCCTAACACTGGCTAGGAGGTCACATATTGCTTCCACAAAACTTGCTCAGTGGCAGGTTTGCTAGTACTAGTGGCAGTAACAGAGGTCAATTTGATGGCGGTAGACTGGTAGTGCTGGCTTTGGAGGTGACTTCGGTGGTGGAGATGGTAGTGGCGCCGGCATTAGCCAAATGGTGAGCTTGGTTATGGTTTTTATGAACTCTTTGCATGACATTTAATTACTATGTTCTTTCATTTCTATGTTTGAACTGTTGTGTTTCAATTTAAGAATTTGAAAATGGTTAAAATGCTATGCACCAGAGATAGTCATGCTTGAATTTCAGTTATTGTAGTGCTTGCAAGTAAGATTCTCACTTTTATACCTTGAGCAGTGATACGTACGGAGTTAATAAACCTACAAATATTTACTACAGGAGAGCACGCAAGCTTGTTCTTTCTCCCCCAGCATCACAATGGACTGAATACTGCCCGCACATTCTTTTCTTCAAGAAAACGCATTACTTGAGTGCACTCTGGAGTCTGAATACAGATTGCGTAACTCAGCACAAATCCATGCAAACATGAAACAACCATGTCACTATATATCGTTATGAGGGTACTACAAACATGATAGCACTGTCAAAACTGATGCAGCTTAAGAACATCTCTCTATTGTTGGTACACAAAAGTAAGCACAATCCAGCAAACTCTCAACTCTCAAGCATAAAATCCTCACTGCATCTGATGAGCTACAACTAAATGACTGGCAAACAACGGGCACTGGGCGCATAGGCACTCCATAAGCTACCGAACTAGAAGCGGGTCTTGCGCTTCCGCCCTGTGTATTTCGTGTCAGCGGGAACCTCACGTCCTCTTTTTTCTCATCTGCTCCTTTTTCCTCAGGAGCCAATCCCTGCCTCGACCGTTCTTGTTGTTGTTCACCTTCCGCCTCTTGTTTGAACGGTTCCGTCCATATGTGCCAACCTGCATTGGAAAAAATACATTTTATCATAAATGGTAGGTAGACCATCATCTGTTCAGGGCCTGCAAATTAGAGAGCAGAAAAAGAGAAGTATGGTCTAAGTTGATTCTTGATCAAGCACAGCCAGTTAGCTCACAGCCCAAGATAGCAGCAGTAGCAGTTTCAAGAGTAATTGAACATACATGAATTACTGGGTAGAACTGAAAGTTTGCACAGGAATATTTTGTTGCATAACCGATACATACAATTGGATTAAATGAATCTGACATTCGTTGATTAAGATGACATACATTATGATACTCGTAAACAAGGCTTTAAATCATGTTTTTTCTAAGCTACGCAGCAAGGTCTATGTCAGCTATCAGGGAATTTACGATAAAAGATTTAAAATAAATAAATCACAATAAAGAGAAGAAAGAAGACATGTTAATTTAGAAGTACTAATACATGTCCATGGCACCATTTTTGAGATCACAAACCACTGGACCAATCAAGTAACGTAAACAACATGTCCAAACGATTGAAAGTAAAATCTTTTAAGTCTTAACAAGGAGCTAGCTGGCAATGATGACTTGAAAACTGGAACCTATTCTTCTTCACAGTCAGTAGAGAGAGTTATGGGCTCTCAATGATCAATTGGTAATTGTGTGTCCTCATCTGACGAGGAAGATGAAATCACTTCTTCATCTTCATCTGGATTGAGCTTAGTCCTTTTGGGTTGCTTATTACTCCTGGTAACCCTTTTCCTCTTGCTTGTTCCATGTGCGGATCCATGATCAGAATTCATTGCTTGGTTCTTGATTGGTTCATCTCTTGCATTTTCGCAAAGTCGATCATTATCATCATCCTCAAGAACATCAACAAAAATAGTATCACAATGGGATCTTGGTTTTGGTTCTTTTTCTTTCGCTCCAGTGTAGAGTTGAACTTGATAAAATTACACCGCAAAAAAAAGAGATAGCGGCCTTAACTGTAACTAGGACAGCGATAAAAGGTCCCTTAGGTTAGATTTTAGACTTCCCAAAATGCTATAGCACAGTTATTTAAAACCTTGCTTGTAAAAAGAAGCTTAAGACTAGAAAAACATCATGGAATAAAGCAGCAGACAAAGGATAGAGATTAAGAGCAGTAAATAAGTTCAAAATGTATAAAACAGAAAATTGTCTTGTTAAGGGCGAGCTTACTGTTTGGTCATCATTGCTCTCATCATCATCGTCATCATCATCATCATCATCACTGCTGCACATCTCACCATCTTGACCTTTCGCCTTTGGGAGAAATGTGGCAACAGAAGGTGAACCACAAGTGAGGACAAGGTAGGATTTCTTTGCTTTCGAACTGTCAGAGGAAAGGCATCAGCAGAAGTCTACAGCATGAAATTCATAAGACTGTTCGCACACCATGGCTTCAAGGCAATGAAATTCTTACCTATGAGGCCAGTCAATAACCACTCCACCAGCAAAACCAGCATTCATGGCAAAAGACACGAGCATTTCAGTTTGCTTCACATTATCAGCATAAAATTGTAGAACGGCTCTTGCTCCCCTTGCTAGGCATCTATATAGTGATCCAAAGAAAGCCCTGAAAAAGCATGCACATGTCAAGGTTAAGAACTGGTTGCAGATAACACAAGAGATAGACTGCAATATAACTTCACGTACTTTAACCGCAATCTTGGTTCATGAGATGACTTGTCAGCATTGCACAACCACTGTACACAGTCGACAAAGAAGAGTAGTGGAACAATTAGAAATGATGAAATAAACAAGGCAAGTTAGTTGCAGAAACAAAACAACAACTTAAAAGGTTAACCTGAACTGCTGAAATACTGATTGCACCATCAATAACTCCTGGGCGCAGGCCTAAGCCCTGGAAGATGAGTTATTGTAAGCATAATAGTAGCTCAAAGTACCACAACTTGTGGTTACACAGCTGTGAAGAGCTTGATGTAGTTGTGTATGTAAAGCAAAGATGTGAAATCATGGTAATCTCGCACGGGCAAAACCACTTTGGCAACCATACGGTTACAGAGAAAAGGCAGTACTGCAATGTTTAGGTTCTTCGGATTCATTCTACTATTTTGCTACCACACAAAGTTTTGAAGGCCCCCATCTAATTTTATGGTGTCAACTGATTTTTAGATCATGTTAAACAGAAGTCGTGTTCACTATTATCATACCAAGAATGCTTTCTATCCGTTGCTCTAATGAGTCCCCTGATGTAATCAGGACCTTTATCTGTAATGAACATGTTCATGAATGAACCAAAGGGTGCTACCCATTATCTATAAAAATAAGGATGTCCACATGACAACTAAGAATCACACATACAACTCAAGTGTAACACTAAGAATCACACAAGACAAGCCTACATGACATCTAGAACTAAAGTCATGACATGAACATTTTTTACCAAGTCATGACATAAACATGGCACCTGGAACTAAAATTTCTCCACTAAGCCAACAACATAACGTGTAATTTACCTCGCCCATGTCCGCGAGTAGGAGGTCACCCTCTGCTTCCCGCTCTAGAGCAACGTCTGCAAGGGAAAACAAAAGTGAAGCTCCAGAACAGAAACTTAAGCAACTCACCGACATGCCCATAGTAGCTAGCAACAAACAACGTGAGTGGAGTTCCTCACCAAGCATGGACTCTGAGATATCGCAGCCAATCCAGTGGTGGCCATGTTCAGTCAAGGTCTCACCGCTAAGTCCAGAGCCGCACCCTGCGATTCACGTACCACAGTTCAACCAAAGGATTCTCCAAAGGAAACATAACATATAATTGGGCTGTGAGAGAGCGTAGGACAGAAGCTGACCGATGTCGAGGAGCATCCTGGGGACGCCATCGTTGGGGAGGGCGAGCAGCTCCAGCGCCCTCTCGGAAATCCTCGCCTGGATTTCGATGATGCGGGAGGAGGTGGTGTACTTGCGCGCCTCCGACTCGTTGTAGAATATCTCCGGCGGCGCCTGCACCTCCGGCCGCGGCATCTCGCCTCCGCTTCCCCCTTCGCGCCGCCGCCGCCGCCGCTGAGCTCGCTCGCTGGTGTGCTCCTGCGCCGCCGCTGCTGCTGCGAGGGTTTCTCTCGGGTGCCTTTATGGGCCTCTGACGGGCCGTGGGCCGTAAACCCATACAAAAACATTTCAGTGGGCCCATGAACCCACGGCCCAATGAAGAAACCCTAGTAGCATCTATAAATTCTCCCACCGGTCTAGGGCACCTTCCTCCATCACCAGAAGCAACCGTCGCCGTCGCCGCCGCCGCACGAGGCTCGCCGTCACCTCGTCGCCGGAGACCGTACGACCGCCGCCGCTCCACGCCATGGGTAACAATCTGACCCCCTCTCTACTCGTTTTGTGCTTCTCGGTTTCTGACCCGCCGCCGTGGTGTGCTCGGGTAAGGTTCACGGATGCGTTGGCCCGCGCCGGGAAGGTCCGGGGCCGGACGCCCAAGGTGGCCAAGCGAGGACAAGAAGAAGCGGCGCGCGGCCGCGCCCACAAGCGCATCCAGGTACAGCCGCCGCTTCGTCACCGCCGTCGTCGGCTTCGGCAGAAAGCGCGGCCCCAACTCCTCGGAGAAGCTTGGTGGATTTGTCGACCGGCGACGAGCATATACTCGTATCCTCACCGGCGAGGCCTTGTGTAACTTTCCCACCATATCGAGGCCCCATTGAGCAAAAGGCCAAGATAATGGTATTGGCTCGCTAGGGAGATGAGGCTTCGGCAAACTCGGCACGCTCAGTTCATCTCCTTCGCATCTCGATTGTTGTTAACGAGAAATCCATGAAAAACCTTGGCGCGATGTCGCGCTTGCGTGACCGCATACTCCTTCGTGTACTCTTCGAATGACCTTCCTCTTCAGTGGACGCTGCACTCCCGAAATGATTCGTTTGTAGCCCCTTGACCGTAAAGGCCTTAGAACGTCGGATAACCGCATTGCTTCAATGATCGTCGGTATTCTTTTCCGAGGATATATGATATGTACGCCTGCATCCATGGAGTTTGCACCATCATTACTAAGTCTTGTTCCTCTTCTTCACCATCCGATGTTCCTTTTGAAGCTTCCGAAGTTTTCTCCTCTTTCTTTTTCTTCGGTACTTTCTTCGACTTGGTAGATCTTTCGGCTATCTCTTCCCAGAACACTCCTGGTGAAATTGCGAGACACTGCGACCCGATATTCGCGAGAACATCGGCCTCATCATTACTCAGCCTGCTGATATGAATAACTTCACAACCATCAAACAGCTTTTCTAGCTCATTGTAGACTTCTTTGTACGCAACCATACTATCGTTGACTGCATCGCACTGGTTCATGACTTGCTGAGCCACCAATTGCGAGTCGCCGAAGATTTTTAGTCGAGTTGCGCCGCAAGCTTTCGCCATCTTCATCCCGTGTATGAGGGCTTCATATTCTGCCTCATTATTAGATGCGTTTGGAAACGTCATCCTTAAGACATATTTTAACTTGTCGCCTTCAGGTGATATTAATATCATGCATGCTCCTGCTCCCTCTAATCTCTTGGACCCGTCGAAGTTCATCGTCCAAGTTCTCGATAGATCTGGTGGTCATGTATTTTGCAGCTCCATCCACTCTGCGATGAAATCTTGCAGAATTTGCGATTTTATTGCTTTTCTTTTTTCATACGCGATGTCCCGAGGAGAAAGTTCTATTCCCCAAAGGGAGACACGACCTGTAGCTTCTGGATTGTTCAGTATATTGGATAGAGGCGCCTCGTTGATCACTATTATCGGATGCGCCGGAAAATAGTGCCGCAACTTTCTTGCGGTTGTGAACACTCCATATGCTAGTTTCCGTGCTATCGCGGGTACCGCTGTTTTGAAGGCGATAAAACTTCACTGATGAAGTATACCGGTCTCTGTACTCCATGGAGTTTTCCTTCTTCTTCTCTTTCGACAACTAACGCCGTGCTGACCACCTGGGGTGTAGCCGCAATGTATAACAGGAGGGTTCCTTCTCTTTTGGCGCCACCAAGATTGGTGGTGTCGAAATTGTGCGTTTAAGATCCTCGAAAGCTCTATCTGCCTCTTCGTTCCACTGGAACTTCTCTCCTTGTTTGATTAAGGCGTAAAACGGTAACGCCTTTTCTCCCAGCCTGGCAACGAATCTGCTTAAAGCTGCGACTCGCCCAGTTAATTGATGTATTTCTTTCAACTTTGTCGGCTTCCTCATTGTTACGATAGCTTGGATTTTTTCGGGATTAGCTTCCAATCCCTACGGCTTGAAACCGAGGAACCCAAGAAGTTCTCCCGCAGGGACGCCGAAAGAACACTTCGTCGGATTCAGCTTGAGACAAAATTTGTCGAGGTTGTCGAAGGTTTCCTTCAAGTCCTCGATTAACGTTGCCCCCTTTTTTGATGTTATGACGACATCGTCGATGTATACTTGTACGTTTTTCCCAATCTGTGTTGCTAAACACTTCTGCATCATCCGCTGATATGTTGCTCCCGCGTTTTTCAGACCAAAAGGCATTGTTCTATAGCAGAATACGCCGTAAGGTGTAATGACCGCTGTTTTGACCTCATCCTCTTCTTTTAATCTGATCTGGTTATAACCAGAGTATGCATCCAAGAAGGAAAGACGTTCACATCCTGCCGTAGAGTCGATAATTTGATCGATCCTTGGTAGGGGAAAGTGATCCTTTGGACAATGCTTGTTGAGACACGTAAAGTCGACACACATGCGAAGGACTTTAGTGTTTTTCTTCGGGACCAGCACTGGATTTGCTACCCATGTGGCCTCTGTATGCAGCTCTTTGATGAAACCAGCTTCTCTTAGTCGATCGATTTCTGACAACATAGCTTTTTGGTTTGGCTCCGAAAAACGCCTCAGAGGTTGCTTGTGGTCTCGCTATTGGATCCAAGTTTAGGTGGTGCTCGGCAAGTTCCCTGGGTACTCCTGGCATGTCAGCTGGACACCATGCAAAGATTTTCCAGTGCTCACGGAGGAACTCGACGAGCGCGCTTTCCTATGCGAGGTCCATGTTTGCTGCGATGGACGTCGTTTTCTTCGGATCTGTCGGGTGGATCTGCACCTCCTTGGAATCTTTCGTCGTGTTAAAGGTTGGTTCCTTGTTAAATCTCCCTACATCTGGCAGCACATCATAATCAGTCATGAGCCTTCACGCCGCGTACTCTGCTTGCATCCCGAAAGTTTCTGCAGTTGGTGAAAATCCTTGTCGCATTTATCAGCTAATGCGAAGCTGCCTTTGATCGTAATTGGTCCTTTGGGG
>NC_061512.1:138528324-138600808 GCF_022539505.1 Lolium rigidum
ATGATGGCGTGTATTTCACACGTTCGTTGGGCAACCCCAAGAGGAAGGTATGATGCGCACAGCAGCAAGTTTTCCCTCGAAAAGAAACCAAGGTTTATCGAACCGGGAGGAGCCAAGAAGCACGTTGAAGGTTGATGGCGGCGGGATGTAGTGCGGCGCAACACCGGAGATCCGGCGCCAACGTGGAACCTGCACAACACAACCAAGCTACTTTGCCCCAACGAAACGGTGAGGTTGTCAATCTCACCGAGCTTCTTTGTAACAAAGGATTAACCGTATTGTGTGGAAGATGATTGTTTGCGAGAGAAAACGGTAGAAACAAGTATTGCGAGTAGATTGTATTTCGGTAAAGAGAATTGGACCGGGGTCCACAGTTCACTAGAGGTGTCTCTCCCATAAGACGAACAGCATGTTGGGTGAACAAATTACAGTTGGGCAATTGACAAATAAAGAGAGCATGACAATGCACATACATATCATGATGAGTATAGTGAGATTTAATTGGGCATTACGACAAAGTACATAGACCGCCATCCAACTGCATCTATGCCTAAAAAGTCCACCTTCGGGTTATCATCCGAACCCCCTCCGGTATTAAGTTGCAAACAACGGACAATTGCATTAAGTATGGTGCGTAATGTAATCAACAACTACATCCTTAGACATAGCATCAATGTTTTATCCCTAGTGGCAACGGCACAACACAACCTTAGAACTTTACGTCCTCTGTCCCGGTGTCAATGCGGGCATGAACCCACTATCGAGCATAAGTACTCCCTCTTGGAGTTAAAAGCATCTACTTGGCCGGAGCATCTACTAATAACGGAGAGCATGCAAGATCATAAACAACACATAAGCATAACTTTGATAATCAACATAACAAGTATTCTCTATTCATCGGATCCCAACAAACGCAACATATAGAATTACATATAGATGATCTTGATCATGATAGGCAGCTCACAAGATCCGACAATGATAGCACAATGGGGAGAAGACAACCATCTAGCTACTGCTATGGACCCATAGTCCGGGGGTAGACTACTCACTCATCACTCCGGAGGCGACCATGGCGGTGTAGAGTCCTCCGGGAGATGAATCCCCTCTCCGGCGAGAGTGCCGGAGAGCGATCTCCGGGATCCCCCGAGATGGGATCGGCGGCGACGGCGTCTCGGTAATGTTTTCCGTATCGTGGCTCTCGATGCGGGGGTTTCGTCACGGAGGCTATTTGTAGGCGGAAGGGCAGGTCAAGAGGCGGCACGGGGGCCCAAACCACAGGCCGGCGCGGCCGGGGGTGGGGCCGCGCCGCCCTAGGGTTTGGCCACCCTGTGGCCCCTCTTCGTCTCTCCTTCGGACTTACGGAAGCTTCGTGAGAAAATAGGCCTCCGGGCTTTTATTTCGTCCAATTCCGAGAATATTTCTTTACTAGGATTTCTGAAACCAAAAACAGCGAACAACGACAGCGGCACTTCGGCATCTTGTTAATAGGTTAGTTCCGAGAAAATGCACGAATATGATATAAAGTGTGCATAAAACATGTAGATAACATCAATAATGTGGCATGGAACACAAGAAATTATCGATACGTTGGAGACGTATCAGCATCCCCAAGCTTAGTTACGCTCGTCCCGAGCAGGGTAAAACGATAACAAAGATAATTTACGGAGTGACATGCCATCATAAACTTGATCATACTATTTGTAAAGCATATGTAGAGAATGCAGCGATCAAAACAATGTGTATGTCATGAGTAAACAAGTGAATCATAAAGCAAAGACTTTTCATGAATAGCATTTCAAGACAAGCATCAATAAGTCTTGCATAAGAGTTAACTCATAAAGCAATAATTCGAAGTAAAGGTATTGAAGCAACACAAAAGAAGATTAAGTTTCAGCGGTTGCTTTCAACTTGTAACATGTATATCTCATGGATATTGTCAACATAGAGTAATATAATAAGTGCAATAAGCAAGTATGTAAGAATCAATGCACAGTTCACACAAGTGTTTGCTTCTTGAGGTGGAGAGAAATAGGTGAAGCTGACTCAACATAAAAGTAAAAAGAATGGTCCTCATAGAGGAAAAGCATCGATTGCTATATTTGTGCTAGAGCTTTGATTTTGAAAACATGAAACAATTTTGTCAACGGTAGTAATAAAACATATGCATCATGTAAATTATATCTTATAAGTTGCAAGCCTCATGCATAGTGTACTAATAGTGCTCGCACCTTGTCCTAATTAGCTTGGACTACCTGGATTATCACCGCAATACATATGCTTTAACCAAGTATCACAAAGGGGTACCTCTATGCCGCTCTGTACAAAGGTCTAAGGAGAAAGCTCGCATTTGGATTTCTCGCTTTTGATTATTCTCAACTTAGACATCCATACGGGACAACATAGACAACGAGATAATGGACTCCTCTTTTAATGCTTTAAGCATTCAACAACAATTAATTCTTTTCTCATTAGAGATTTGAGGATGTTTGTCCAAAACTGAAACTTCCACCATGGAACATGGCTTTAGTTAGCGGCCCAATGTTCTTCTCTCACAATATGCATGCTCAAACCATTCAACTCGGTGTAGATCGCCCTTACTTCGGACAAGACGAACATGCATAGCAACTCACATGAAATTCAACAATGAGTTGATGGCGTTCCCCGATAAACATGGTTATCGCACAACAAGCAACTTAATAAGAAATAAAGTGCATAATTACATATTCAATACCACAATAGTTTTTAAGCTATTTGTCCCATGAGCTGTATATTGCAAAGGTGAATGATGGAATTTTAAAGGTAGCACTCAAGCAATTTACTTTGGAATGGCTGGAAAATACCATGTAGTATAGGTAGGTATGGTGGACACAAATGGCATAGTGGTTGGCTCAAGTATTTTGGATGCATGAGAAGTATTCCCTCTCGATACAAGGTTTAGGCTAGCAAGGTTGTTTGAGGCAAACACAAGGATGAACTAGTACAGCAAAACTCACATAAAAGACATATTGAAAGCATTATAATACTCTATACCGTCTTCCTTGTTGTTCAAACTCAAAACTAGAAATTATCTAGACCTTAGAGAAACCAAATATGCAAACCAAATTTTAGCATGCTCTATGTATTTCTTCATTAATGGGTGCAAAGCATATGATGCAAGAGCTTAAACATGAGCACAACAATTGCCAAGTATCACATTACCCAAAACATTTATAGCAATTACTACATGTATCATTTTCCAATTCCAACCATATAACAATTTAACGAAGGAGAAACTTCGCCATGAATACTATGAGTAGAAACCAAGGACATATTTGTCCATAAGCTACAGCGGAGTGTGTATCTCTCCCATAAAGTGAATGCTAGGATCCATTTTATTCAAACAAAACAAAAACAAAAACAAAACGACGCTCCAAGAAAAAGCACATAAGATGTGGCCGAATAAAAATGTAGTTTCGGGGAGGAACTCGATAATTTGTTGATGAAGAAGGGGATGCCTTGGGCATCCCCAAGCTTAGACGCTTGAGTCTTCTTAATATATGCAGGGGTGAACCACCGGGTGCATCCCCAAGCTTAGAGCTTTCACTCTCCTTGATCATGTTGCATCATACTCCTCTCTTGATCCTTGAAAACTTCCTCCACACCAAACTCGAAACAACTCATTAGAGGGTTAGTGCACAATATAAATTGGCATATTCAGAGGTGACACACTCATTCTTAACACTTCTGGACATTGCATAATGCTACTGGACATTAGTGGATCAAAGAAATTCATCCAACATAGCGAAAGAGGCAATGCGAAATAAAAGGCAGAATCTGTCAAAACAGAACAGTTCGTATTGACGAATTTTAAAATGGCACCAGACTTGCTCAAATGAAAATGCTCAAATTGAATGAAAGTTGCGTACATATCTGAGGATCATGCACGTAAATTGGCATAATTTTCTGAGCTTCCTGCAGGGCAGTGGGCTCAGATTCGTGACAGCAAAGAAATCTGGAACTGCGCAGTAATCCAAATCTAGTACTTACTTTTCTATCAACGGCTTAACTTGGCACAACAAAACTCAAAACTAAGATAAGGAGAGGTTGCTACAGTAGTAAACAACTTCCAAGACACAAAATAAAAACAAAGTACTGTAGGTAAAAACATGGGTTGTCTCCCATAAGCGCTTTTCTTTAACGCCTTTCAGCTAGGCGCAGAAAGTGTGTATCAAGTATTATCGAAGGATGGTGCATCAACATTACCTTGGGCCTTACCCTTACCTTTCTTATTGTTTTTCTTTCCCTTTGGTTTAGGAAATATACGAGTTTCTCCCGGTATAGAGGTAAATTTCAAAGTGCCTTCTCCAACATCAATGACTTGCTCCCAATAGTTTCAGCGAGGATCTTCCGAGTGTGAGTTTTCCCTGTTTCAACAACAAGATAATCAATGGATATTGTTCTCCCACAAATAGTTGTATGCACACCTGCGGCTATTCCTTTAGGGATTATAGTAGAGTTATCAATGAGAGTTATCTTTTCTCCTCCTTCCTCAACTCCCCAAAGTTTCAAAGATTTATAAATACTTTCGGGCATAAGGCAAAATTCATACATAATATCACGAGTAGGCATGGAGTGTTCGATCACCGATAAAAATTTTAACGAAGGATCCCACAATGAGAGTTTAGAGTTCACTAAGACTTGTTCAAGACGATTACGAACGTGGCAATAGTTATCATTCAAGCGAGATGTACTTATCTCCGAGTATTTAATCTACTATATATGCTAGCGAGGACTGAATCAAAGTTATTAGCTGAATCATATGATGCAACCAACTTCTTTATGGCATTAAAAGCTTGATCCCCATTGCAATGAAGGAAATCTCCTCCCACTAAAGTATCCAAAGCATATCTATAGCGAACCATAAGACCAAAATAAAAATTACTAAGGAGCAAACTTAGAGTCATTTGAGGTTCGGTTTCACGATAAGAAGTAAAAATTCTAGACCAAGCATCCTTAAAACTCTCCTCATCCCCTTGTTTAAAAGTGAAGACTAATTCTTCAGGCGAAGAAGTAACAGGTTCAGAGCTAGACATGGTAACAAAAGTAACTAAATTTTTTTTTTTTTTTTTTTTTTGTATTTTTAATATAGAGTGCAAGATAATAAAGCAAACTAGATAAAGTAAATGCAAGTAAACTAATTTTTTTGTGTTTTCGATATAGCAAACAAGATAGCAAATAAAGTAAAACTAGCAACTAATTTTTTTGTATTTTGATTTAGTGCAGCAAACAAAGTAGTAAATAAAATAAAGCAAGACAAAAACAAAGTAAAGAGATTGAGAAGTGGAGACTCCCCTTGCAGCGTGTCTTGATCTCCCCGGCAACGGCGCCGGAAAAAGAGCTTGATGGCGTGTATTTCACACGTTCGTTGGGCAACCCCAAGAGGAAGGTATGATGCGCACGAGCAGCAAGTTTTCCCTCGGAAAGAAACCAAGGTTTATCGAACCAGGAGGAGCCAAGAAGCACGTTGAAGGTTGATGGCGGCGGGATGTAGTGCGGCGCAACACCAGAGATTCCGGCGCCAACGTGGAACCTGCACAACACAACCAAGCTACTTTGCCCCAACGAAACAGTGAGGTTGTCAATCTCACCGGCTTGCTGTAACAAAGGATTAACCGTATTGTGTGGAAGATGATTGTTTGCGAGAGAAAACAGTAAAAACAAGTATTGCAGTAGATTGTATTTCAGTAAAGAGAATTGGACCGGGGTCCACAGTTCACTAGAGGTGTCTCTCCCATAAGACGAACGGCATGTTGGGTGAACAAATTACAGTTGGGCAATTGACAAATAAAGAGAGCATGACAATGCACATACATATCATGATGAGTATAGTGAGATTTAATTGGGCATTACGACAAAGTACATAGACCGCCATCCAAGCTGCATCTATGCCTAAAAAGTCCACCTTCGGGTTATCATCCGAACCCCCTCCGGTATTAAGTTGCAAACAACAGACAATTGCATTAAGTATGGTGCGTAATGTAATCAACAACTACATCCTTAGACATAGCATCAATGTTTTATCCCTAGTGGCAACGAGCACAACACAACCTTAGAACTTTCGTCACTCGTCCCGGTGTCAATGCGAGGCATGAACCCACTATCGAGCATAAGTACTCCCTCTTGGAGTTAAAAGCATCTACTTGGCCAGAGCATCTACTAATAACGGAGAGCATGCAAGATCATAAACAACACATAAGCATAACTTTGATAATCAACATAACAAGTATTCTCTATTCATCGGATCCCAACAAACGCAACATATAGAATTACATATAGATGATCTTGATCATGATAGGCAGCTCACAAGATCCGACAATGATAGCACAATGGGGAGAAGACAACCATCTAGCTACTGCTATGGACCCATAGTCCAGGGGTAGACTACTCACTCATCACTCCGGAGGCGACCATGGCGGTGTAGAGTCCTCCGGGAGATGAATCCCCTCTCCGGCAGGGTGCCGGAGGCGATCTCCAGGATCCCCCGAGATGGGATCGGCGGCGACGGCGTCTCAGTAATGTTTTCCGTATCGTGGCTCTCGGTGCGGGGGGTTCGTCACGGAGGCTATTTGTAGGCGGAAGGGCAGGTCAAGAGGCGGCACGGGGGCCCAAACCACGGGCCGGCGCGGCCGGGGTGGGGCCGCGCCGCCCTAGGGTTTGGCCACCCCGTGGCCCCTCTTCGTCTCTCCTTCGGACTTCCGGAAGCTTCGTGAGAAAATAGGCCTCCGGGCTTTTATTTCGTCCAATTCCGAGAATATTTCTTTACTAGGATTTCTGAAACCAAAAACAGCAGAAAACAGAAGCGGCACTTCGGCATCTTGTTAATAGGTTAGTTCCAGAAAATGCACGAATATGATATAAAGTGTGCATAAAACATGTAGATAACATCAATAATGTGGCATGGAACACAAGAAATTATCGATACGTTGGAGACGTATCAAGACACTACATGCTAGCGCTACAGATCCAGCTCGTTGCAAGAGCGGACCCTATAAGGTACGTACTAAGTCAGCCCGCGTTGATGGGGCGACTAGGAAAATGGGCGCTCCTCATGATGGAGTTTGATCTAACATTTGTCCCCCAGAAAGCAATCAAGGGGCAAGCCTTGGCAGATTTTCTTGCAGCGCACCCCATCCCGGAGGACTCCCCACTCATCACCAACCTTCCTGATGAGGAGGTGTTCACCGCCGAGATCGAAGGTCCATGGGAGCTCTACTTCGACGGTGCTTCCCGTACGGAGGCCAATTCAGACGGAACCCCAAGACGAAGAGCCGGCGCAGGACTCGTGTTCAAGACTCCACGAGGGGAGGTGATGTATCACTCCTTCTCCCTTCTCAAGGAGGAGTGCTCTAACAACGAGGCGGAGTACGAGGCACTCATCTTCGGCCTCCTCCTGGCTCTCTCCATGGATGTCCGTTCTTTACGGGCCTATGGAGATTCCCAACTCATCGTCAGGCAGGTTAACGACATCTATGAAGTACGCAAGCCTGAACTGGTGCCGTACTACAATGCGGCCCGGAATCTCATGGGGAAATTTCTCCAGGTTGAAGTTCTCCATGTGCCACGAAGCAGAAATGCGCCTGCAGACGCCTTGGCGAAACTAGCGGCAGCACTGGTGCTTCCAGACGATAAATCCATGCAGGTGACGGTCGAAGAAAGGTGGCTTCTTCCCGCTGTTCTGGAACTCATCCCGCCGGAGTATGAAGTCAACACCATCACAACAAACGTGGTGGATGAGGATGATTGGCTGCAGCCCTTCCTCGACTACTTCAAGCATGGCAGCCTCCCCGACGACCCCGTCAAGAGGCGCCAACTCCAAAGACGATTGCCCTCCTACGTCTATAAGGCCGGTGTCTTATACAAACGGTCTCATGGGCAGGAAATCCTACTTAGGTGTGTCAACCGAGGTGAGGCTGAAAAGATTTTGCAGGAAATGCACCACGGAGTCTGCGGCGGACACCAAGGCGGAGCAAAGATGTACCACGGCATACGCTTAGCTGGGTACTATTGGCCCGGTATCATGACGGACTGCCTTCGGGTAGCTAAGTCATGCCACGGCTGCCAAATCCACGGTGACTTCAAGCATCAACCGCCGGTTCCCCTACACCCCACTTGTTCCCTCCCCGGCCATTCGACGCACGGGGAATCGACGTCATCGGCCCAATCGATCCACCTTCCTCGAGAGGCCATCGTTTTATCCTTGCAGACGAC
The DNA here is from genome assembly GCF_022539505.1 of Lolium rigidum. Taxonomy (NCBI): domain Eukaryota; kingdom Viridiplantae; phylum Streptophyta; class Magnoliopsida; order Poales; family Poaceae; genus Lolium; species Lolium rigidum. Next base: position 138,536,572 of record NC_061512.1, read on the forward strand.
GGACTACTTCTCCAAATGGGCGGAAGCTGTCCCGCTACGAGAGGTGAAGAGCGACAACGTCATCAACTTCCTAGAGCGAAATATTATATATCGCTTTGGGATTCCACACCGCATCACATCGGACAACGCCAAGGCCTTCAAGTCCAAGAAGATGTACAGGTTCATGGCGAAGTACAAGATCAAGTGGAACTACTCCACCGGATACTACCCTCAAGCCAATGGAGCCATTGAAGCCTTCAACAAGACGCTCGGCAAGATACTCAAGAAGACGGTGACAAGACATAGAAGAGACTGGCATGACCGTCTCTTCGAGTCTTTATGGGCGTACCGCGTCACAGTCCGTACCCCAACTCAATCTACTCCCTACTCCCTCGTCTATGGAAGTGAAGCCGTACTTCCATTGGAGGTCGAGCTACCCTCGCTAAGGGTGGCCATCCAAGATGAACTCACCAAGGACGAACAGGTACACCTGCGATTCCAGGAGCTCGATGCCCTCGAGGAGGAGCGTCTTTATGCCCTGCAGAACTTGGAGCTTTATCGCCAGAACATGGTGAGAGCCTACGACAAGCTCGTCAAGCATCGCGTGTTCCGGAAAGGTGAACTAGTCCTTGTGTTAAGGCGCCCTATCGTTGTCACACATAAGACGAAAGGGAAGTTCGAGCCAAAGTGGGAAGGACCCTACGCCATCGAGCAAGTCTACGACGGGGGTGCATACCAGCTGGTTGATTCTCAAGGATCCCGGCCTATGCCGCCAATCAACGGAAGGTTCCTCAAGAAGTATTTTTGTTGAAATTTGCCTCTTCCGTTGCCATTTTTTTTTTCTTTTTTTTCCCCTTGGCGTTTCTTGTGATGGGGAACTCTTCAGTCGGCTCGAATCCACGGTGCATTCACATATGCATTGCGTGGATATTCATTTTCCCCATTTTCAAAAAAAAAAGGGCTTTCCCTCAACATACCAGGCTGGTGATGGAAGATTGGGCTGCCTTAGGACTCGTCGGAGGGCGGCACAAAGTGTTGCAAACAAAGCAACCAACACACCCGCAAATCATGACACGTACCAAGTGTATGCTTCCGGAGGCAGTGGAGAAGATTACTTGGGCACTTCATCGTACCGAGGCTCCGCGCCCTATGCTTCCCGGCGGGCCACTCGCTCACGGAGGCTCACGCCCGGGGAAGCCCCTAGGAAAAAGATCATTGAACGGCCGCCCAACCCAACGCAAGTTGGACCGGGTGCGAAGCCGCGTGACAACCCCGGGGTGTGCCACCATAAGCTCCAGATAAAGTGCCAGAGGGTTCCTTAGTCCACCAAGGTGAGTGGTTGCCTTCCAAGTTCTCAAGGTGGGTCCCCCATCAAGCAAAGAAGAACCTCGAAGAATTCCAAGCAACGAAGAATCCGGAAGAAATTCAAGCAATCCAAGAAAATCGCAAATAAGTACAAGAAGTCTCATGAAGTCCATGGCCGTTCAAGTGGCCTGTACAAAGCGTCCTCACAAGAGGGCAAATATCCAAATATGAAGAAGTCCAATAGCCCGGAGCATCAAAGGGACCACTGGAAAGAAGGCGGAAGGTAACCGTTCACCACCCCTCAACAAGGCATGGAAAACCACAAGCCATCGTCCTAAAACCATTCAGCCTCAACTTACCACGCCCAAGTCTCTGGGTTTGTGGGGCATCATGCAGGGGGCATGGTCCGGCTGTGGGACTTCTCGGTATCATGATGGGCTAGGGTATGACATTCTACTACCTCTCGGAAGCATCTCCGAAGACGGCGTCTCCACACACGTACACGTAAGGACATGTTGTAACCGTCACGGTCTTTCGACGGTTCCCAATGACAAGTCTTTCGGCGGCCTTCTCGGATATCACACATATAGCTAGTGTATGAAGGGAAAGCCAACATTTTAAAAACACAACCCCCAAAGACATTTTTTTTCCCTTGCAATTTGCCTTTTGCGTATTTTCTCGCTCTTGGCTGCTTCGTGCCTTAAACCAAGCAGGTACACCAAAGATTTTGCAGGGAAAACAACAACGAGTCTCGGTTCTAGGTCTCTACACCAATCTACATCAACAACGCCAAAGGCGTTTCCATCTCTGGCCAGTCTACATCACCGAGGCACCTTATCTACGACATCACCAACGCGGCAGGACATCTCTTTACCTTGCAGGTGGTGCCTCCATACAATGATGTTCACACCGACGGTTTTCCGGTGTCTCGTCTACATCAACACATCAAGATACGGGAGCAGTGGAGCGCGCCAGTGCGGTTAGCGTGAAGCTGTGAAACCCTTCAACCTAGTCGGCTGGCACCGCATGGCTAGGCGGTCGCGACTAGATTGATAAAATTTTCTTCAGAAAATGGCAAGGTATTTCGCCACATAGTGAAGATGAAGGTATAGTCGGTTGGCTGGCACCATACACGGTCCCAACCCGCTCTCGGAAGCTCAAGAACGGACGTACGCACCTTGCGCCGGATTGCGTCAATCACCGTCTGGGATCCCCGACACATGCCGGCGCACCCTTCCCCGCGGAAGAAATCAACTACAACACCAAAAGTCGCTGCACCAAAGCCCGGAAGCATATGCGCGTTCTGCCACGCTTCGCTCGTGCAAAGGCTGCAAGAGAAGACTTGAAGGGAGCTGGTACGTACATGTAATCTTGATGTGTATGCAGGTTCTGGCTACATGCCCACGGTGCCAAACACATTGAGATGTCATCGATCGTGAGCGGCACATGGTGGACGTACCGTCAACACGTCAGTCAGCGGCCGATTGACAGGCGGTGCTGGTCGCAGCACGATTCGGGACTCGGCGCACCGTCTCAATGGCGTGGCTGCATTTTTCTTTTTCTTTTCTTGTTGTTATGACAGGTGCTTAGAGCCCGGATGCTTCTACACTACTTAAAAAGAACGAACTTACTCCCTATTCTCCCCGCTATTTCGTCCGTCAAGTCATTTGGTCGTTCTTTGGCGAATGCTTCGTCGCTCCCTCCCTTCCTAAGACGCTCCCTCCGAAGCTCCACCCTGGCCTATTAATGTTGGTCCACAAATCCCATCTCGATCCCTTCCCTTGATCCCTCCTGCTTCCATTTCCATATCACAAACCCATCTCCCTCAGCAGCGCCGGCGACCTCCGTCCATCGCTCTCTTCCTTGTGTCCGGCAACGCGCTCTCCCGCAGGTGCGCAGGGTACCACACCTCCCGATCTCCATGCCCTAACGTGGCGACACAGGCCACAAATCTAGCAGCGGCAGAGGTAGCCCCTCTCTGCTGCAACTGCGCCGCCAGTTAACTGCCCAGCGCCGCCGCCGGCTCCTCTCTGCTGCAACTGCGCCGCTGCAATTCATCGTGCCCCTCCCCACCCTCTCCACAACGCCGCACGTCCCCCTGATGTCCTGCGCGCCACTGCCCACATCTCTGCATATGCTGCAGTGGCGCCCCCTGGTGGACCACGGCTGAGACCCTTGGGGATGGGATCAACAGCGAGGAGGAAGGTCAGGCTCCTCGTGGAGTCCGATGCCAAAATTTGTAGCTTCATGGACGCGCTGATCCAGATCGAGGACAACGCAACTCAGGAGGTGGATGGTGACAGGTGTGAGGCGGCGATGTGGAACCCAAGTAAACAATGTCTTCTATCTTCCTCTGTTTCGATCTCATTCTCAAACGAATTCCAGGTCCTTATGGATGAGGCTTTGGCTGCACACACCGAGGCAAAGGAGATCTCGCATTGCACCTTTGTTTCTGCATGCGGATGGATATATGATGGAATTGGGTGTTTGTTGCAGGTGTTCTTGGATGTGTTGAGAGTTTCCACAATTCTTATTAACATCGATGAGAGGATTGTGAGATATGACATCATTCGTGCTCTGAAGATGCAGCAGCGGCAGCTCCTTCCTACTACTCAACTGAACCGTGATTCAGATTTTTCAGTTCACTACTACACGTCAAACTAGGTCTTGTATGCTTCTGTCTCTGCTACCGCTTGAAATTCATTTACTGAAATTGTCTCAAATACTAGACCTCACTACCACTAGAGTTATAATCACATATTTCTGTTGTTCACCAAAATTCTGCCCTAGCACCCTTTGCAGAGTCCCACGTATGTGGATTCTGCATTCTCTCGTCCATCCAGGAAATGTACTATGTTATATGTCCCATGTCTAACATAGATATGGCATACGTGCTAATATTTTCCAGTAGTAGTTGGTGTGCTTTCAATAATGAAGTTTGACCAATTGTTTCCTTATATCGATGTCTCCAAGCAAAATATACTTAAGGTCTCAGTAGTTTTTTGGTGAGACAGCTAAACGAAAGCTTGATCGTTCCCCTCCCCCGCTACAGTAGAGAGGGGCGTTTTTCTGAAACCTACCCGGAGATCTGTCCTCCTCAGACTATAATTGATTATGCTTTCTGATCTTCATTTTGACAGGTTGTATTCATTCTGGTTCCAGTCAATTTCTACAGGCAAATCTTGGTGTCTTACGTGATACTACTGCATTGGTTTGGGGAATTCTTGACTAACATTAGTCGATGCAGCCGGGTGAGTTCCCTTGTACTCCCAGACCTCATCTCTCTATTCTTAAGTAATAATCCATGTCCTAGATGTACGTGTACCCTTGTTTTCTTAGATTATTTATGTGTATAAATAATGCCATGACACTGTATGCGGCAGGTTATTCAGAGGAAGTGGACTGGAAGTGTGAAATAGTTGTTTACGTGTTCATGCTCTTTAACAATTATTCTTCCGACTGTTAGATGCTTTCCAGAAATATTCAGTGAGTGAGATCCATGAGAAATAACAATGATTATATCTTGAGGAAATACTTGGATATGGATCTGCATGAGCTGATAATTTTGCTATCTAAAACATGACAGTGCCATCTAATTCTTAAAGAGGACATCTGGAAAAAAACATCTTCAGCAGAGGGGTTTTCTGCAATTTCTGTTGCTGATAATCAATGTAAGTTGAGATATAATTGCATACATTTTTTTTCTTGGACATGCAGTTACACATTCACATACCATTACTGAAGTTTCTCTATACATCATCTATCATCTATATGAACACTGCCAATCTACATTGGAGTTACAACGTAAACAAATATTTCACAGGCAATAGATTTTCCATGCTGACCAAGATAAAGGGCATGTGTTTATTACATGGTTTCTCCTTTGCAAGCGGCCGTGATCACCAAAGCCCATGCTCTTTATCCATACCAGTTGGTTTAGTCCCTTTTAGAGCCTTTGTAGATTAATGTTTGAAACAACTGCTCCATAATATCCATACCAGTTCTGGTGTGTTCATCTTTCTCATCGCTGCAATTGGGAAATTATTTTCTATGTTATGGATATGGTATTGTTGTACAAAACAATTGATGCTCCTGCTTTGAGTGTTAAAAATCCGAGCATATATATCCTACTAGATTATACTTTCAGTGTTACTGTGCAAGTGGCACAAGAGAAATAGTCTGGAACGGGAGGCATTCCAGTGAGCAAGAGAAATCTCCTGTAAAAATACAAGTGTCGTGAGTTCTCTAGACCATAGCTTGTTCATATGCTCTTTTTGTATGGTAATAATTATTGCAAAATTTAAAGGATCTATAAACTTCTCATATTTATCTGTCCAATGTTGAACAACAACAAGCAATGATATGGGTTTACCTTTGTGGTTGTACTAATTTTAGCACATGATGTCTGGTAAATACTGGTAATGTGTATGGGCGTATAATTTTTAGGTTTTGATCAGTGGATTGACTAATTGTATAGGCTTACAATAATTCTCCTTGGCATATATCATGATGGCATCATGCTAACTTTTTATTTGTTTTGAATGAGCAACGATAGCGTGGACCAAGACACAGTTGGTGGTGCTCACAAAGCGGTGACAGTGCAACTAAAGATCTCTGCTTCGGAAGTATGCTCAAGTGTGCAGCAGAGCAAGTGAGCCAACGCCTCATATGAAGCACATAATAAGGGCTTCTGGAGAGAATAATAATGGTGGCATTTCTTTGACGGATATTAGAATTGATAAAACATCATTTAATTATTTGGATGTTCTAATGGCCCATATGCTTCAAATATTGTATTGCATGCATGTACTCATGATTGTTTTAATCATTTGCCAGGAGTGCAGGAAGCCACCTAGCCTTGGAGGTCACACCTGGCCCATCTCATGGCATAAACCGCTACCTGCAGTCAGATAATATGTCCATGCTCCCGATGACTGTTTGAAGGCACAAGTGAATCATCTATGTTTTTTCTAATATTTTGTTGAAAATTTTCTTAAAGAGTGACATGATGATATTGATGTGTTGATTGATGCTCTGACCTGGAAATAAACTGATTGTAATTCTACTACCACTAATTAAGGTAACTCAATATTATCATCTAACGGGTATTATACTTCACTATCAGTTATTTGCCAATTTGCATTGTAGATCACCTTCTAGGTTTTGCATCATCTTTCATGTTCTATGATTTTTTGCATTTGGCTAAATTGTCATAAACCTGCTGGCATTAGTTACATATGTGAGTGCATTCTGCAAGTAAAGATTCAGAGATCCATTTCTCAAAAGTTAACAATATCAAATTCGTGGATTATGTGGCATGGTATTTGACAATAGTAGACACTCAAAGTCTCAAACAATGGTATTATCATGTTGTAGTACTGTAGTATATTATGGTATCTGTGATTTGTTTTAAATTTTCATTTGTTGTGAATTACATATGTGCATTGAGAAATAAAATTTCAAAACCCGTGGCAACGCACGGGCATTTGTACTAGTAAAGAAGAAAGGAAGAAAATTCTCAGATGTGACAACATGGCCACGCGGGAATTCTGTACAGATAACGGAAAGCTGCAGCCAGAGGCGGACAGGATTGGGGCTAAGTGCAGCGCGTTTGATCAAGTCGCTAATACCACAACGTCAACAGCAGCAGAAATTTACACTGTAAAGGCAAGAAACGTGAAAGAAGCCGTCACTTTATTGCAAATAAAGACATCAAGTAGCTAACAGGAAGCGAAAAAAAAAAAAAAATTGTTCAAGGCGACCACTCGAGCAGATAACTATGCCTAAACGATTCGAAAATAACTCTTCTATGCTCTTCGCTAAGAGAGCTGACGGCTTTTGGACGAGGGCTTGCTGGCTCTCACTTGGAAACTTGGTAAGATAAGATGATGGCGACTTCGGGAAGAGGTCCGTCGGCTGCCTGCGGTTGATCAGTATGCTTATTCCCGGGCGTCAGGAAGGCCTGTGCATCCAAGCGACACTTAGTGAGCACATCAACCACATGGGTCGAAAGGTCAACCGCATTGTCATGGGCTTTGAGACGGGTTGCGTCGGACTCTTCCATCCTTGCAACCGACGCTTCACGCTTCTTCGCTTCAGCGGCCAACCTCTCATGCGCGTCAGCCAGCTCCTTCTGCTTGGTGCGAACGGTCGCCAAATCAGCAAGACGCATCTCAAGGCGCGGGCGGTCCCCTTTAGGTGTTCAATTCCCCCAGTGATATGTGTGCAGGCCTCCTCGAGTTTCCCATGTAGCGCAGACACCTGTTCTCGCTCTGCCGTAGGAGCTGCTTCGCAAGCCATGACAGGAGCCTCCCCACCTCCTAAGCGGACCACCAGATTCTTCAGATGCGAGACCAACGTCTCCATGTCAGTAGGGAAGGCTTTTCCATCGTAACCAGAAGTCCACGCCTTCAGTATGCCCTCGATCATGTCAATTGTCTTCTCTTCGTTTATGGGCTGCTCCTTCAGGGCATCCTGGATTTCCAGAAGATCTGAATGGAAGTGCTTCATCACACGCTGTATTGGCCAAGGAGCATTCTTATCCGGGGGCGGAAGGACAAGGCTGGGTGGCGTGCGAGTTTGGCCTCTGTAGGGATGGTCGAGCTTTTTGAGTATGGAGCTCTCTTCAGCAAAAATCCTCTGGTATTTCATGGCGGAAGCCACGAGCTCTTTGGCCTCCACGGAGTAGTAGTCGCGCAGATCGCGTAACCCAGTGGATGTACCTGGAAAGAGAGACAAGAGAACAAAAGATGGTCAAAGACGCGTCTATGAACGTAGCAAACAAAATAGCGGGGTAAAGGGCAAGTATGTACCATCGGCAGGTGACTTGAGCTTCTTGGCGGATGGAACCATAGCACCGTCAGTGGATGTTGCCGCGGGCCGCTTCTGCCCCTCAAGGGAGGTCAATGGAGCAGGCCATGTCGGCGGTGCTGAGGCCGCCGCAGGAGCAAGTTCGTTGGCCGAAGCGACCTAGGACGTGTCAGCGGCAGCGGCGATCTCATCTACCAGCTGCTGCACGCTGCTGCTCACCGGCACGTGTGGCAACACATCCTCAAGTTTATCCTGTGCAGGTACGTAAAGGAAATCATAAGAGTATGAAGACATGCATGCACTACGAAGCCGGGTTCGGAGGTACCTCTGGAACAGCTAAAGGCTCCGAATCCAAAGAGATGATAACGCCAGGTGAAGGAGCGGATTTGTTGCCAATATAAGGGCGGGCGCTTCGCGGTGCAGTGGCGGTTGACCCAGTGGCTGCCATCGGAGTTGGAGGTGCCTTCGGCGGCGTATTTGTTGTGCGCTCCGCGCCTCCTGACTTGCTTGACGTTGACCGACTAGAAGATGGCGGCTGCGGCAGCGGCGGCTGCGGCAGCGGCGGCGACGGCGACGGGGGTGGCGATGCCCTGTGGTACTCCGTTCCTGATTTGTGCCGGCGTGGCGGCGATGCCTGGTCTTCTTTGTCAGTCCAGCCGGACCTCTTGCGACCCATCTCAACAACCTGAGTGCATATGAGCAGAAAGTAAGAGATGATGAAAAGAGAAGGTGCACGGATGGCTCAGTATGTACGCGGCAAGGCTATCATCTAGTACTCCATGTTGACATAGCCATTCACGTAAAAGTAACAAGCAGACAAAAACAAAAGGATTAGGCAGCATGCTCTCGCAGGCAGACTAAACATCCGGCGGTGTGTAAGCTGTTTAGCGAGATCGGTTTACCTGATCTCCAAAGCTGGAACGAGAATCAGGTGATTGGCAGGTAGCTCGTGGAGAAGAAAATACGGAAGGCAGGGCTTTATATAGGCGCAACGGCGGAAGAAGCAACCGAGATTACGACAAGATGTAGCCAGCTGGGTATTTACCGATTGGACTCTCCAGACTCCTGACTCTACACGATGGGCAAAATATTCACCAAGCCAAGTTCCATCAGCTCCGCGCTCGAACTTGCCTTGGTGAGGGGGCAATTTGTTCGATGGGTTTTCGGCACTTATATTACAGAGTTCCACAGTTCAAATACCAGCAGACTTTGAATACAGATGCAGCTGGATACATGTATGGTATATGCACGATTATGTAGCCTCAGTCTGAAAGGAGTCTAACATACACGTGAACTACTTCATTGCGTATACATGTACGTATGTACGGGGCGGCCGTCCGGAGAGGTCCACCAGCAGAGAGCAAACCAATGGGTCTGGTACATACACGTATCTGTACTTGATGGAGTAGTGTATAGCTTTGCACGTGCACGGTTCAGGGGTGGATCAAGAGTCGATCGAGCTAGCCCAACGCAGAATGAGCCGAACCAATTTCTCGCCAGGTGCGTCACGGTGAAGTTCTAGAAGCGGAGGAGATAAAAGAACTTGAACGAACCTGGACGCGTGGAAGAGATAAAACGTGCTGCAGAAGAAAGAAAACAAATCAATCGGGCTGTTTGTTCCGAAAGTTGCGGACGCGGCCTTATCTGCTCGCTCAGCTACCGCCTATAAATACAGGGATCCATGCATCAGGAAAGGGACCAGAAAAAAGAGCCGGAGGCAGGACACACGGAGAAAAAAAGAAGAGATCGCATCAGGAGGAGACAGAGAGAAGGCGCACGAGTTGGCCAAGGAGAGATCGCATCCAGCTCTCGCACGAGGCAACCCATCCATCCAGACTTGGAGCAAGACGTACAGGTTCAAGACCGGAGAAGCATCCATGGAGGCGAAGCTCAGTTTTCCCAATGGTGAGAACCACGATTAAATTGCATCTCTCTCCTTTCTCTACCTCTTCCAGCTAGCATGGCGAAAGAAAACTTGGACGTCGTCGTCATGGCGCTCGCCATCGTGCAGCCCGTCGGCCGGCGTGTCCGTTGGGCCATGAAGCTCGCCGCGGCCTATCCGTTCGCTGCGAGCCGGAGGACAGCACCATGGAGAAGCCAACGCGCGGAGGCTCAGGACCAACCTAGCAACGACGTACAGGTGCGGCTCGGAAGTGGCGCATAGGTGCGGCTCGAAGGCTGATGCAGATGGGCGTACAGGTGCATGTGAGTTTGCAGGTACCGGTGGCCAGGCATCCCGGCGGATAGGCGCATCTCGGCCAACATGAGCGACCCCGTCGAGCGACGTATCCGGGTGCCGCACATACCGGCGTGCAGGTTATCTACGAGGCCAGCCCGAAGTCCTCCGTACAAGTATAGCTCGGCGACTCGGTGATGGCGTCGAGGCGCTGCGGGCGTGCAACCCTTGGCCGCCAACTTCATCGGACCTTTCCGCGGCATGGATGTTCAGCGGTGTACAGGCTCAACGGCGTACAGGTTCCTCGGACGTACAGGTGAAGGAGTTGGCGCGGTGGCCGGGTTGCTGATGGCATCTCGTGTTGCTGCCGACGCCATACTCTACGGCGATGCTTGTGACTTACAGGTTGCCGTGGTGCTGCTTCACGGATCGTACCACTTCAAGACATCGCTCGATGGCAACTCCGACAGGGCTCCATCGTGACCTCGTGAGATGGCGCCCAAACTGCGTCGACTGCCGTGTACTCGGCGTCGGGCCCGGTCACGGCGCCGACCACACCGGCCATGCCGACATGAGCGTGTGTTGGTTTTACACCGACGCCGGTCTCCTGATAAAAATACTATCGCGAGGCGTACCCCTTGCGCACCCCGACGATGCCGCTAAGTCGTCAAGAAGTCCCAGCTAAACGGACTGCATCATGCTACTTCAACAACACCCATCATCGCCGCTCAAGACCGACAAGGCGCGACGGCGAGGGCGGGCGAGGCCGCAACACGGGCCACGCTTACGGCGGCGCGTGTACCGACGAGGACACGGGCTCTGCCGCTGCCCACCCACATACACCACCATCATATCATGCATGCAGGACGTGAAGCGAAGACGACGAAGACGACCACACGGCTTAATCGGAGGTGTCTCGCGGCGTAACCCGCGGGAGTAATTAACCGGGAGCCTCCCGAGGCCCCGGGAATCAGGAGACCGCAATCGCCCTAGTCAGGCTGGCCGCGCTAGTAGGCCACGGAGCGCAACACATGGGAATTGTATTTGTTATCTATATGATTAATGAAATACTGTTCCCGCATTTCTTCTGTTTCTTTGTGTATCATTATACACTGGCACGCCCGCGTCTTTCTTTCATTTACCGATTCCCGGCGCGCATGAGAGAAACCACGCCCTTCCGCCTTATTCGCGGGAGTCGCGTTGTACGTTTTTCTCGTGTCAAACATCAAGAAACCATGGCTCCGTCGACCACAAATTCGTACCTCACATGGTGTTTAATCACCGTTCATCCTAGCTGGCTATCGTGGCCGCGCATTGTGCCTAGCTTACTTCATCACGCCACCATGGTTCCCCGCTCGCTGCGGGATGTGTCACTATAGATTGTTTTTTATGAATGTTTTAGAACAACATTACATATTTTTCCTAGATAATATAAAACCTCCTCTTCCCAATTAATGTACAAAAAAGAGTATTTAAAAAATTAGGATCCAAAATAGAAGTGGTTGCACCGGAAGATCCACCATGAATACAACTGCATCATCCCAAGTCTACACTACTTAAAAAGGAGGAACATGTTCCCTATTCTGCCCACCGTACCACTACGACCAAACTTTTCGTCGTCAACCAATACTCCCCGTCGTTGTGCATTTTGCACTTTGGTCCCTTGCAAATCGGGAAATTAACCCACAGTCCTTGCCCTAGAGAGGAATGTGCCAGACGAGAGCTAGGGTTCCGCCGCCAGCAATCCCCTCTCTTCCTCCTGGGCGGCCGCCGCCCGACTCCATCGCTCCACCACGTGCGCCTGTGCCCCCACCTTCCTCGCGCGGCCGTACGTGCGGGAGGCCGTCCAAGTTGCGCCAGTGCCTTGGGGAAGGGTCACCGCCACCAGACCAGACCAGGCCGAGGAGGAGTGGTTCCACGGGAACGATGCCATCGGCAACCCTACGCATCCTCAGTCTGCGCCCGCGCCGGCGAAATCCGCCGCTGCGACACTTCGTGCCTGCGCCGCCACGTCCTCCGACTTCATCTCCCTGGTCTCCTCCCTCAAGTCCTGCCTCGCATCTCAGAGGCCCTCGCCTGGTGGACAGCATCGCGGAGGCTGTCACCTGCCTCCACCTCTCGACGCCTCCCGTATCTCCGCCGTCCTTCGCCCTCCGGACGCCTGCTCCGTCTGGGCGGGGCGAAGAAGGTGCCCAATCTTCCTGATTTGCTTGATTAGTTAACATTTGTAGTCTGATTTTACCTCTTCCATGGACCTCTTTGGATGGTCGCCGCGGGCAAGTGACAGGGCTACATCGATTACGGAGCAGCGATCAGGGGCATTGGAGCAGGCACGGCCAACCACCAACAAGCAGCAATAACAGGGAAGGTACAAGGGTACGATCCCAGTCCCTCCTCCACTCTCCCTGCATCCCCCTATACATATCGTCGTTGTTCTTATCATTGGCTCGTGCACAGAGTGGTTACTTATTTGTTGTTTGTTGTTCCATATGCAGTGGAGAACTTGAGACCTGAGAAATAAATCCATGTTATGAACATGTTAATCTTAGATTATTGAGAGCACAAAGGATGCAGAAAGAAAGGGGCAGCATGGTGATTTTAAGCCATTTCTCTGAGGCTCTGTTCACTGATGGAATAATTTTCTCTTCCAGAGACATGTTTTCCACAAGAATCAAGCAAGTTCAGATATTAGATCTGACCGCTGAATACTACATACCCCAACGTGCAACAAATTCAAGGTTAGTGAGCGCCATTGTCTGAATATATTGATGCTGCAATTGCTAAAAGTGGTTCTTGGATATCAGGTGGTTTGCTGAGAACATGGGTTTTAGGATCATCCAGAGCGACCTAGGATATGAAGAAGCCTCCAGTGGTGTCTAGCTGATATTAAGCCGTCTGTGCCATTCCCCAATCTGCATACATTGCAGTGGACTTATAATTGCTTCAAGGTAAAGTCTGGTTTTAGACAAAATCAATGCGGAGAAACTACTGGCCGGTTCGTGAGCGATGCACTACGGTGAAGGGAGATCAGATAATAGGCATGCGTTCTTAATTTGGACGAAATTCGGCAGCTCTTATTACATCGCAATTTGTCATAGCATTACTCCTGGATCATTTGCAGAGTTCCAAGGAAAAATAAGAAATGAAAATATATGATGTAAATCTTAGGAATTGACCTAGATAGATATATCTCTTTTAGAAATGTGCAGCCTTTTTGTTTGATGGTGTTTGATTAAGGTATATCTTTAAAGTTTAAACTGATATACGTTTTCTTAAAGTTTAATTCAATTTTTTTTAGTTTAAATGTCTTTTAATTACCAGAATATGTGAAAGTTTAAATGCCAAAGCTAGGTTTCGTTTCTAAGTGCAAGGTCCAGCTTTCAGCAACAGAGCAATGCTTATGTTTGAATGCCACTATTTTCTTCTTGTTTCTATTCAATACTACACCTTACCGTGTGGTGCTGCTCTGCACGAGCCGTGTAACGTCCGCGACCAGTACGCCCCTCTCGTCGCTTGACGGCGCGAGATCCTCGATGCGCAGCTTATGATACCTGGAGTATTATTTTCCTCTCAGTATGAGGTTTGCTTATTGAGTTTGCTCCTGCGCCTTTCCTCTTCTGTTACCCCTCTGAGCTTTTTCTTGCTTTATTTATTGGAGTAGTATATCCTCCCCCTTTTACCTGCCTGTCAAATTCTAAATAAGAATGAATGATAAACTCCCAAGTTCTGAATTATGGACTTGGAGTAGTATATCCGTACTTTTGAATTTTCGATAGTTACTGCTAAGTTTGGTCAATACTTGGATGATAATTACTCCCTGCCACTTGTGTGTGAAAATTCTTGAAACTCTTGAGGAGTGATAGTTACTGCTAAGGGATATCTGAGAAGTGTTCTGGAGTAAGTGAAGTTTGCAGATTATGAGTTGTCCTCAGTCATAAACTTGTACAGTTGTATTGTACCAGATGACGCCCTCATTTGGAAAATACAGATAATCTAAGCAAGATCAATTCTCTGTATTTGGTTTAAGTTGTACATGTATAGCTCAACGAAATAATGCACAACTCTGTTCATATTGGGGCAGCAAGTACACCTTCAGTATAAAAACTCGTGTACAGTTCAGCCGTGCTTTGGGTACTAATATGATTTGGTTAATTCGTGCACAGCTGGGTGCTATGTCTTGCCTATTTCTATGTTTTTATATGCTTTCTCATGCATTTCCCTACTTTTATCCTATGCTTAAAGAAATATGTTAGTTACCTCCAAAATACTAAAGCTACCATTGTGATCATGATTTTTTAAATGAAAGTGTCAACTGCTCTACCGCATGTACTATACATTTACTGTCATTTGTTCGATACAGAATTGTTGAACTTGTGTTTGAAAGTGTTCTTTCCATGGCTGCCATACCAGAAATGACAATGTGGTGAGCTGCTATCATGTACTTCTTATCCTTTTGTTGTGATGCTTGTTTGTCCTTTGTTTGCTATAAATATGATTTTCCCTCTTTGTTTCCTGTATTGAAGACAGAGAAGTCCATCATTCGGAAGGAGAAGCAGTGAACTACTGAAGCAACCTGGAGTACAATGGCGAGGCGGATGACGGTAACGACGAGGCCATCCACAAGATCAAGGTTGTGGCCAAAAAGGTGAAGGATTTTTTTTTGCCATTTCTTTTAGTGGTTATAAACTGTTCTGGTTGATTGCTTTCACGTGTGATGTTTGCTTGGTAACACTAGCATGAGCTGCTGCCGCCGAAGATGTTCGTGACCTGCTGTTGGCCACCTGCACAACCTGCTGCTCCCCCGGTGATTTTCCTCTCATTCTCCATGTATTTTTTCCTAAAAATTGTTTCCTTGATCCTGTTGAGTGTGCAGGCAGTAGAGAAAGAACACATGCATGTATGAAAATTTGTTTCACTGGATAAAAAAAATCCTACTTGTACAATATGATCCAGATAAACAACATCAATCCAATTACCTGCTTCTGTCACTACAAGAATTATTTTGCTTGAACATTTATAAAGTATATTTTGGTGGCTTTCATAATCAGGTACATGTATTGCCTCTATTGCAGTCGTTGCTAAAGTAGTCATGGACACAGGAAGCCCTTGCAGTTGTTGACCACCACGGCGAGCAGCATCACTGCGCCGTTCGCAAACAAGAATGGCATGCTGGATGTACAAGCTACAAACGAGCAGCATCCCGGACGTCTGTGCTCTTCTTCCATGTGGCCCGTCTTCCGCTGCTGGATGTACAAGCTATAGACGAATTGATTCATGCCATGCTTCAAGACTCTCTCCTTGTGTATGTCAATTTTGGGTTAAGGGTACATTGAACTCATATATAGACGTTTTGGAGGTTATTTTTCTTGTCCATCCTCACTGCTCATTTATGTTGGATGCAAATGAAGGCTCCATACAAAATCAAGCAATCCAAGTTTTTGACTAACTAAATGGTTTGTACTTGTGCAAATTTGATACTACTATAAAAACTCGGTAGTTTTAATCTTTCTCCAGTATGTTCAGTTTTTTCATTGGGAGGTTATCTGGTTCTTCTAATAATTTTGTTATTCGTTTCAGAAATGGAGTACTCATGTACTCTTTGAGCGACCAGTTGATAGAGATGATCGAGGACGTCTCCATGATGCCAGAGTTTGCTTGATGCTCAGAAAATAATACATGCAAATCTTGCTCCCCAGTCTCCTCTGTCGGGGGCGCAAAACAAGAGGCAACGAGCAGAGGAAGGAGGGACGGCAACATATCGATTTCACTTGCTAAGAGATAATATTTTGCATGTTAAAACCAGAATTATGCTTATGGGACCAATATAGAGCAAGGAGTTCATGAGAAGGTCTACATTGAGAATTAGTACTTTTATAAATACAACCTTGCCTATAGTTGAGATCTACCAAGAACTTGCTATTAGTTTAGTTAGGAATGTATAGACGAGGCCGCGGTGAGTGGTGAGTTTGAACCTGCACCAATATCTGGGCATCATTTTAACATATGGATGGGGATGCTATTGTAATTTCAGATAAGTTAGCAAAGTATATGTACGATACACTACTTGGAATCTAGATGACATATAAGAATGCATAAGAAAAAAATAGTGTGCTTGGTATTGAAAGTCAACAGCCACTGGACCAATCATATTTTCTAATTTAGTATGGATATCTGGACACTAGCTCTAATGCTACTTATTGATCTCATAATCTCTCTTAACACAAGTAAATGATCAATGTCTAATTACCACAGTGCATGACTAATTGTAGAGATATATAATTTAAAGTGTTATATTTTTTGTTATAGTGTTTTTTAATAATGTATTCCACAATATATATAAAACCTAGATTACTGGGAGTTATGTTCCAGTAATTTTGGTGGTGCATAATCAGGTTAGTTTCTATACTTATATTACCTTTGTAAGAATTCCACTTGGAGGGTAAAATTAAATAATTCTTTTGGAAGGTAAAATCGTTCTCCTCGCAAATACATCTTGACATTAATTAAATTTGGAGACCATGAAGGTTTGAGGTAACATATTTTTACAGTAGTTTATGCTATCGTCATCACAAAATGTCTTCGGTTTAGCATCTTTACGGGGCAAGAAAAACCCAGCAGCACACGACTTTAAAAAAAATGTTGACAATTGTTTCTAGAAAATAATCGATACTCTTCTACATAAAATTTCCTTCATTCGAAAACTTGTTTGTAGTTAGAAAACTGTGAAATATCCATCAACATTTGTAATTTCGGTATATATGTATATATGTTAGATCCGTATATACACTTAGTTAGAAAATAAGGGAGGGATAAAGGAACAAGCAAAAGAGTAATCAGTAAAAGAATATGACAAATTGCAAAAAAGTAGCTATCAAAATTATAAAAAGTAAATTATTTTATTCACCAAAACTCAAAAATAAAACAAGAGAATAAGAAGAAATTATAATCTACCGAATTAAAAAATTAACTTCTTTTTAACGATTGCTCTTTCTTCAGTTTTTTACCCTAGCTATTATTGAAGATTTGCAAGCCCATTTTGTATGTTACACAGAAGGCTACGATCCAAGGTTGTTTTCAGATATTTATGAGTATAAAAGTGTTGTTTGGACTAATTAAAAAAAGTATTTCTTCAGTTATATCTGCATTTCGAGCACCCCCGTTTTGTGAGACAATAATAAATTCAAAAGGAGAGGTTGTTGAGTTGACAGTTATGAAAACACAGAACACATGTGTGAAACTTATCACAGAAGAGTAACAAGAAGACCTAGAACTTAAAACCACGAAGATGAATAACAATGATATCTTGTTATTGCGTTCGGTATTACCACGCTACAGTAAATTATGATATTCTTGATTTATTTTGAATTTTTATAGTGACTTATGAATTATATATGTGCGTTGAGAAATAAAATTTGAGGACCCGTGACAACGCACGGGCATTTGTACTAGTTATACACAATGGGCGGAAAGAGCTGGTGGTGCGAGGCAATCAACACAGTTGATTAGGAAAAAGTGAGTTCAGCGTCAGCTCGCCTGCCCGTTCTGTAATCCACTCACTTCTCGATCCTGATTGCTTTCAGTTTCAGTTTCCGTCGTAGCCAACTGATCAATTCTTTCCTTTCATACATGCACGCAGGCACAAGCCCAACAGACACACACGGTCCCGTTCAATCCTTGCCGATCATGATGCACCCAACTTTTTCACGGAGTCAACGACCCACGGCCAGACTGCTGGCTATATATTACAGTTCACTTCTCGATCCTGATTGCTCTCAGCTTCCGTCGTAGCCAACTGATCAATTCTTTCCTTTCATACATGTCAACGACTCACGGCCAGACTGCTGGCCGTTCCCCAGTATTGGAGGTCGGTTTCCCTTCTCTCCTTTCTTCCGGTCATCTCTCTATTAAATCCTTCCTTGATCTTTTGGATTTATAAGATCAAACAACGGTGGCAATGCTTGTTGATTCGCTAGGCAGCTCGTGGTCTGAGGCAACTTGCAAAGGTATATAAATCGGTCAGACTCCATTTAAGGGAGCGATGTGGGACTATTGAATAGCGCAGTTTGCTTTTGCAGTTTTTGGGCTGCACTCACGTTATAAGTTTTAATCCCCAGCAGCTATTTGTGTATGGTATACAATACAGAACGAAGTCGGCCCAGCACGAGCGAGCCCACACAAAGCGAGCGAACGCGCAGCGCTAACGATCGGTGGGTCACGCCGGGACCCACCAATCTTCTCCCATACGGCAAGCTCCTCTTCTTCCCCAAATCCTCTCACGATCGAGTCTCTCACCCACCCACAAAATCTTAAAATTGGACACCAATTTATGCATCAAATCAAGGAAATCTGTAATTGGAAAGCCCAAATCCACCGCACATCCCATTTCCCAGTTGTATTTTGAGTAGGAGCTCATGAGTTGGGGATCGGCAACGTCCATGGTCGCCAGCTCGTCTTTGTTCATTGTTCTGATTCGAGCACCACCTCGTATTTCCGTCGTGGTTCAGTCGACGACTCGACGTGTAGTCCAGCTCGCCGCCATAGTCCTCTGTGCCTCGTCTCTGTCCCATCCCTTCATGGAGGAACGGCTCCCCGACCTCTCCACTACGCAGATGTGCCCCCACGAGGCCACGCCTCCTCCTGCTAGTAGTAGCACAACCAATCGGCAGGCTTGTGGACGGAAAATAAAGGAATTGCTTCGCCTCACTCCACCTCGCCTCACGCATCCACTCGATCCGAGCAGTGCTTCTATGCCTGTCTTCGGCTAGAGGAGCAAAAAGGAAATGCGAAACGAACCGGTACGGTGGTACAGTGCGTTATATGGGACTTGGTGGAAGGGCAAAATCGTCCTAATAAAAGTTGGACGAAAATTTTGGCAGAAACCTTAGCTCCTTTATTATTAGGTATAGATTTTCTGTTTCTTTTTTTCCTGTTTTTGTTTTCACTTTTCTTTTTCTTTTCTTTTTTTTCCTGTTTCATTTTTGTTACTTTTATATTTTACATTCGAAAAATAGAAATATTCTAAAAATATGTAAATTTAAAAAAATTCAAATCTTAAAATGTTCGAATAAAAAATATTCAAATTTGAAAAATATTAAAGATTAAAAAATTCAATTTAATTTTTTTAAATTTAAATAATGTTTATTTTAAAATTTGTTCACATGAAAACATTTTATTTTAAATTTTTTTCAAATTAAAAAATTTCATCTTAAATTTTGTACACTATTCAGACTAAAAATATAGTTTTTACAAATTATTATTAAAATATAAAAAAATTGTTCAGGTATGGAATTTTTTGAAACTCGAAGTTGAAAATATAAAAAAAGTTCAATTTTGAAAAAAAATCAAATTTTGAAAAAATTGAAATTCGAAAATTTTCATATATAGAAAATATTAAATATTAGAAAATAATGTTTTTCAAATTTGGTATCTTCGGATTTAAAAAAAATAACTTTTAAAAACGTAAAAAGAAAAGGGAAAAAAACAAATAAAGAAATAGTGAAACGAAATGTTGTGCCGGCCCAAACCACCGGCCTTGGGGGTGTGCGGTGCCTAGTCCTTGCCGACCAGGTCGGCATACAGCATCCTCCAAGCGGGAACCTGCAGAGTGCCCTCAGTGAACGTCGCTAACGGATCCCGCGCTATTGCGAATCCTCACTTATTTTGCAACTAATAAAAATAGAAAAAGTCTCAAACTAAATAATATATTGCTATCACAGATAAAGTTGGCCCGCCTATCATGTCGTTCTTCCACCTCCAATCTCTCTCTCTCTCTCTCCAAGTCAATCTCTCTTTCTAATCCTGTATTGGCGAGTAGGGCGAGTAGGAGGATGCCAACGGCGGCACACTGCCTTTAAGCATTTGCAGCAGCGCAAGGCCCTCCTGGAATTCAGCGGCCAGCATGCAGCCCGATGGGTGTGATGTTGTGCGTAGCTGCTAGCAGTCATTGGAGAAATATGGTGGGGCAGCGGATCGAAATTGCTCGCAATTTTAAAGATGCCATAACATGCTTTGGATTTTTATCATTTATGCCACTATAATCAATCTTAATCTTAGTTTTGCTATTTAGCCGATCGAAATCTCAATCTTGCTACTGCTTTCTTAGAGTATTTCTCAGTTTTGCCATTCCGTCAACTCTCAGTTAGTGTATAATCACTTTTTCCATTTGGAAAAATATAGGCCATTAGAAATACATTTAATATATCAAAGGTGATGAAGTTTGATGTTGGAAATTACTACCTGATAGAGTACAAAATCTATTTATTTATGATTATGATCAGTGTCTTGGAGAATACTTCGCATATCTGAATATGTAGAAGTTTTATTAATATATTGATAACTTGTAATTATCTATGTAATTGATATAATATGTTGTACATATGTAAATAAGGGCTGATCAGGTGAAATCAGTATCTCGGGCACGAACAAAATGTTTGACAATGTTCTTTCTATAGAGCCGCAAATCCACAAATATTCATTATCTTAAACTAAATTGGTTCTCTATTCTAGCATTTTGTAAATCCAAAGACGGCATTATCATCACTTTTGACATACTAAATGACGGGTTCCTAACTGCTTGCACACGGCATTGTTTTTTAGGGAGGAAAAAACAACTCAGCCAACCAATTCACCGCATGTCAGTCTGTAGAGTTTTTGTAGACGTCTAGTGTTATTAATTGGGGTGGAAACTACAGCCCATTTAGATTGCTCATAGTGGGGGTAACATAGGTGGTAACATCACAAATCTCAAGATATTTTAGTGACATGGCATGGCAATAAAAGAAAAAAAAGAGTGAGGTGGTAACTAGTTATATTACCATAACATCACACATCCCAAAGCAATATGTCTACAACATAATTAATAACATATTGCATGAAACCACATCTAAGTTACTACTCCCTCCGTCTCAGTTTACTAGTCTTCCCTGTATCCCTAGGTCGTCAATTTAACCTATATAATTTAAATTATATAATGCAAAAATTATATTATTAGAAAATAGAACATCTAAACTTTCTAATGATGTAATTTTTATAACATATAACTAATGATAACTTGATAAAATTTGCGACCTAGCAGTACGCGCACGCCTAATAAACTGAGAAAAAGGGAGTAACCACTATGGAAATAGTGACTTAGACTAATAACATAACATACGTTACTAGACTAAGTTAGTCTCCACTATGAGCAGCCTTATCAAATCGGTGGCCTCTCTGACTAATCGCAAGTCGCTAGCGAGCGGGTAACAGGCTGAGCGCTTTTTTTTTTTTTTGAGAATTTCTCTGCATTCATATCACGGAAAGATACAAATTTGTTGACCCTTACAAGCACAGAGAAACACAAACACAAAGGACCAAGAACACCTAGAACGCCCTAAGACCACCATAACCCATGAAGATCTCCGAAGCCCTGTGTCATCATCCCATAAACTTGAGAGAAGACCCCTGCAGCAGAAAGAACTACAACCAAGCGCAAGCAGATCATCATCTTCGACCACGGTGTAATTGCCACCACGCTGCTGCCTCCTTCCTTGACACCAGCGCCGAGAAGGCATGGACACCAATCCAATACGCCTGCAGCAGCCGTCGCCATCTTTGGCTTTGAGTACCGCGAAAAGTGTCCCTTCCGGAAGGAAGGGAACTCGAGTCAACCGACCGGTCCAGCACCGCGGCCGGGCCATTCGCCCGGGCAAACCAGGAACTCCCTCCAGCATCAGTGCCGAGGAAGAAGAAGAACAGCAGGAGCAAATCATACCGACAAGGAGGAAGAATGGTCTTTCTCCCGACCATCTGGCCGATTTTGGCGTCGCCACGTCGAACCGCCTCCTCCCCTCGCCACCAAGGCCGGCCGGAAGAAGCTGCAAAACATGACAGCCGCAAGCCACCAGAAGAACACAAACCCTAAAAAGGAAGGCAGTGGCGCCATCTCCTTCCTCTCCCTCGCCACCACGACCGTGTTGGACTGACTGCGCATGCGCCGAGGGCCGTGCCATGGCTGTGGTGGGCAAGAAGGTGCTGCGGGTCTCCGAGGCGGCGAGCGGGCGGTGGGCGTGCTCCGGTCCATCGTCCGGCACGCGGGAACGCCCGCGCAGGCCGGCGTTATGAGCAAGCTGTGCGAGGAAAGCCAACGGCGAGCAACGAAGACGGCAATGAGAATCATCGGGAGCAACGCTCGCTTTTGAGGCAAAGTGGGAAAATGCGCCTAATTAGGCAACTATTTGCGGCAAATTGGAAAAGTGCCATCAATTATATATGCAACTAATTGCGGCAGTTCTGCTGAACTACAGAATTTTCGTGGGAACATTTTGATATATTGTGCGTTTTTTTCGAGTTCGTATGCAACCAGGAATCAAGTTTGATGATTTTGCAACGCAGTTTTGCAAAAAAAAGTCGAAATTCATGTTTTGTTAATTTTCAGTGGTGCTAGATGACATAATACATGGGCACCTCGAAGGATTTTATTTTTTGAATTTTCTATCTATTTCTTTTTTATTTTACAGTGCTTAAAAAGGCGATTCAGGGGGTATAATTTTAACTTTCTGTGGCGCATGTGGGAATATGCACCACAAAATTTTGACTTTCTGTGACGCATGTGGCAGATACCACAGAATTCCCTTCGCCCATGTGCAGTTATGGACCCCGCGTGTGAAAGAACATTTCCCGCCCTTTTGGGTTTTGTGTGTTTGACGTCAACACTATGTATATTTTTATGTGTGTTTATGTAGACAGGTACAAGCCATCAAAAATTGATGGATCGGTGTATTGGTTTTGCTGTTCTGAATGTTCTGCAGGTTTTCTGGATCTGGCGGAAGTTCCGGCCAAGTCTGGCGGAAGTTCCGGCCTGTCTTTTTTCAGCAGTAGCTTCTCAGCGCAGTCTGGACTCAGTTTTCTCTTCAGGGGCGGAAGTTCCGGTGGAGTTGGCCGGAAGTTCCGGCCAGCGGAACTTCCGCCCAACTTCCGGGCAAGTTCCGGAATTGCGAGTTTGTGGCTCGGTATGTCTCGTAAGGTTTTTGCCAATTTCGGAACTTGGCCGGAACTTGGCCGGAACTTCCGGCCACTGGAAGTTCCGCCCAAGTTCCGCCCCTTCATGTGCTTTGCAGGTATTTTTACAGGGCGGAAGTTCCGGCCCGAGTGGCCGGTACTTCCGGTGGAAGCCGGAACTTCCGGCCATCCTGGCCGGAACTTCCGGTGTTAGTGGTTTTCGTCCCCAACGGTCAGATCTGAAAGCTCCTCCCATATAAATAGCTTTCTCCTTCAAAGGGATAAGTGGCTCAATCATTGCAAGAAAAATCTGCCAAGCTTCACCACCATTAGAGCCACCTCAAGAAAGTCAAGATTTGCAAGATCTCCTTCCTCCCCCAACCAAAGCTCTTGATCTTTGGGGATTCGAAGGAGAAGACACCGATCTACATCCTCACCGAAGCGTTCTTCATTTCCCCCTCTCTTGTTTGAGGGATTTCATGCTAGTGTTCCTATTTGGTTCCCTAGTTGATTTGTTGTTGATGTGTTGTTGTTGATTGTTGTATTGTTACAGATTTGGGAGCCTCCAATTTGGTTGTGGATGTGTGCCCCAAGAACTTTGTAAAGGCCCGGTTTCCGCCTCGAGGAAATCCCTTAGTGGAAGTGGGCTAGGCCTTCGTGGCGTTGCTCACGGGAGATCCGAGTGAAGCCTTCGTGGCTGTTGGTTTGGCTTGCGTAGCAACCACACTCCTCCAAACGTAGACGTACCTTCTTGCAAAGGAAGGGAACTACGGGAATCATCTCCGTGTCATCGCGTGCTACACCCTCGGTTACCTCTATCCCACTCTATCTACTATTGCGTAGCTATACCTTGCTTAGTTGATATCCTTGTCATATAGGTAAATTCACTTAGTTGCATATCTAGAGAATTTACCTTTCGTGTCAAGCCTAATTTGAAAAAGAACTAAAAATTGGTTAGCACCTATTCACCCCCCTCTAGGTGCGGCATACGATCCTTTCAATTGGTATCAGAGCCTCGGCTCTTATTTCGGGCTTAACCGCCTAAGAGTATGCCGGACGAGGTGCCCTCGGTAGGGGCCGCCCAGACGGTCTCCGTGGAAGACTTCAATTCATTGAAGTCCTCCATGGAAGCCCAAATGGAAAGCATGAAAAAGATGATTGCCGAGCTATTGGCTCCGGCCCTACCCAAGGCACCTAGTGTAGAGGTAAAAGACACGGGTGCGTTAGATGATGGAGAGGCTTCGGACTTACCCTCATCTACCAAACCCGTGGAAGGTGACAACTTAAACACTATCAAAGCTACAAGTGCATCTCCCAAGGGAACTAGTGAAAGTGAGAGCTACAATCGAGTACCTCCACCTTTCCAATCACCCGATATACCGGTTCCCATGCCTCATTTGAACATTAGGGGCGACCCACCTAAGTTTTCTATTGAGGATTTCGATACTTGGCAATTTGAGTTCCGCTCTCATGCTTGTAGTGCCTCCAATGAATTATGGAGAATCATCAAGGTGGGCTTCAAGCCATACAACCCCGACAATTTGACTAGAAGAGAAGCCATTGATAGTCAACTCAACAACACCGCCTTGCACATGATTCAATCAAGTGTGGGGACAAAGGAATTGCATCGTGTTCGGAACTACACCACCGCCAAGGAAGCTTGGGATGGTTTGACCGCGAGTTGTATTGGAAGTGAGAGCACAAGGAGGAACAAGTATAATGCTCTCAAGAATAAAGCTGAAGGGTTCTTGAGGCTACCGGATGAAGATCATGAAGATATGTATGGAAGACTTCTCACCGTCGCCAATGCCTTCCGGCTTATTGGTGCCACCCACATAAATGACTCTTGGATCAAGGAGAAGTACATTGAATGCATGATGCCATTTGTACCCATCGATGTCAAGACTCTTGTGGGAAGGGAATGCTATTCCTCTCTCACCTCTCAACAAGTCGTGCACGAGATGCAAGCTCTCAAGGTGCTTGAGGAAGCCTCTCATGATTCTCGCAATCGTGCTCTTGGGATGGCAAAAGGTTCCAACCTTGCCTTGGTGGTCAACTCCGTCGATGAAGTGACTCCTCAAGAATCTTATAGGGCATCTTGGAGCATGTCCTATCCGGAAGATTTGCAATGCCACTACCATGATCACATGGCCTTCCATGCAAAATCCTTTTGGGTTGATCCCTCCAAGGCCAAGGAAGACAACATCAAGAGGAACAACAAAAGTGGTTTCACTAGCTTTGGTCCAAAGACAAGATCTTGCTACAATTGTGATGACAAGCGCCACTTTATTGCCGAATGCCCCTATGAAAATAGAGAGCTTCATAATGGAAGGCTCATTCCCAAGGACAAGAGCAAGGATACCAAGGGCAAGTATTCAAAAGCCCCCAACAAGAAGTTCTACAACAACAAGACCAAGAAGGGCAAGAGGCCCTCAAGAGTTGTGCTAGTAACAAGGGAAGAATATTCTTCCGATGAAGTTGAAAGTTCTAGTGGTGATGAAGATGAAGAAAGCTCAAAGGAATTGGCCGCCATTGTCACCACCAACATACCCTCTTCATCTCTCTTTGAATCTCCCAATGAGAACCCTCCTATCAAGAATGCACATTGCTTCATGGCAAGGTCCTCCTTGGACACATCTATCGTGCTATCAACTCAAGAAGAGTATACCTCCGGAGATGATGATGTTGATGATGAAGAAGATGCCTCCACCAATGGATTGGTTGCTCTTGCCTCCCTCTCCACTAACTCTTCATCTCCAAGTGAATCCCCCAATGAGGTCATCCTTGTGGAGGAAGAAAGTTGCCTCATGGCTAAATCCTCCGAGGTATCATCTCCTAACCCCTCTATTCCTAACATATCTAGTGAACTAGGGGTTGATGATGCTAGTCTAAAAGTGAAACAAGAAATGCTAGATTTTGATGATTTCATTCTCAACCTACAAGGTAACACTAAAAAGCATGTTTCAAACCTCATGATTCGTTTAGCTCAACAAAGTGCTATGCTTGAGAAAAAGGGTCAAATAGAGAGAGAAGACTCTATCGAAATCCATGCTCTTAAAAATGCTCTTGAGGAATGTCAAGAAACCATAGCTTCTCTTGAAGAGAGGTTAGAAAATATTGAAGAGCCTCAAGATAAAATTAACAAGCTCACTAAAGCTAGAGATCTTGCTAGGGCTAAGAATAAAGTGTTTACAAAGGAAAAGGCCCAATTTGGGGTTGATCATGAGAAACTTGTGAAGGATCTAGATGAACTAGACAAAGCTCACAAAGCTTTGAAGAGTGAATACACTCTCCTATCCAAGTCGTTTGAGCAACTTCAAATTAGGCTTGCTTCATATGATGTGCCTAGTTCCTCTACTCCTCTATGTGATCATGCAAACATTGTTGAGGAAAATGCTAGGTTGAAGGATGAACTTGCTAAGGTCTCCTCTCCCCAAAGTAAACTTTCTTTGGATGATCTTTTGAGTAAGCAAAGATCAAACAATGGGAAGGAGGGCCTTGGTTTTAATGCCAAGGCAAAGAAGGCAAACAAGCAAAAGGCCAAGCCCGCACAAGAAAAGAAGAAAGTCGTCACTAATGGTGAAGCCTCCAAGGGCAAAACCATGAATGATGATGATGCGGGAATTGCTAACCCTCACTATGTTTTATTTAAAGATTATTATGGTGATGTTTATGCTAAATATGTTGGCCCATATGATGGTTATGTTGCTTGGTCTATTTGAGTCCCAAAGACCCTTGTTGCTAACAAAAGAGGACCCATTGCAAAATGGGTACCTAAATCCAAGAATTGATCTCATGTAGGACTATGCCGCCGGAGGTTCAAAATGGGTACTTGATAGTGGATGTACAAGTCATATGACCGGCGGCAAGAACCTCGTCAAGGAGTTGAGGCCTAACATTAATGATATCACCGTCTCCTTTGGCGATAATTCTACATCCGAGGTATTGGGTTTTGGCAAGGTTGTGGTTGCACACAACATTACTCTTGTGGATGTCATGCTTGTCAAAACCCTTGGTTACAATTTGCTTTCCGTTTCCGCCCTTGGCAAGATGGGTTTCGCCGTCTTTATTGATAATGATATTGTGGTCCTCTTGTGGAGCAAGACTCTAAAAGTCGCTTTCGTTGGGTATCGCGAACACAACTTGTATGTGGTGGACTTTTCGGGGGCCACCACGTCAAGTGCGATGTGCCTATTCGGAAAGGCGGACGTGGGTTGGTTGTGGCATCGCCGCCTAGCCCATGTCAACATGAGAACTTTGCAAAGTCTTCACAAGGGGAACCATATTGTGGGACTAATGGAAAATGTGTCTTTTGCCAAAGATCGTGTTTGTAGGGCTTGTGTTGAAGGCAAAATGCATGACTCTCCGCATCCAAGCAAGACCATTATCTCTTCCAAGAGGATCTTAGAGCTCCTTCATGTGGATCTCTTTGGTCCCGTTACTCATGCAAGTCTTGGTGCGAAGAAACATTGCTTGGTGATTGTCGATGACTACTCAAGATACACTTGGGTCTACTTTCTCAAGACAAAAGATGAGACTCAACAAATATTCATTGACTTTGCTACCGAGGTGCAACGCCAACACAACCTCCTCATTATGGCAATAAGAAGTGACAACGGCTCCGAGTTCAAGAACTACACACTCAATGATTTTCCTAGTGATGAGGGGATTCGTCATCAATATTCCGCTGCTTACACCCCTCAACAAAATGGTGTTGCGGAGAGGAAGAACCGGACTCTTATGGATATGGCAAGGTCTATGATGGCGGAGTATAAATCCCGCTATAACTTTTGGGCCGAAGCCATCTCCACCGCTTGTCACTCCTCCAACCGGCTCTATCTCCGCAAGGGCTTGAACAAGACTCCATATGAAATACTCACCGGGAACAAGCCTAATATCTCATACTTCAAGGTGTTCGGGTGTAAGTGTTTCTACAAAATCAAAGGAGTTCGTTTATCTAAATTCGCTCCTAAAGCTTTGGAGGGTATATTTGTTGGTTACGGTGCCGAATCTCACACTTATAGAATCTTTGATGTATCCTCCGGGATTATCATTGAATCTTGTAGTGTGAAGTTCGAAGAAAATGATGGCTCCCAAGTGGGGCAAGTTGATGTTTGTGCATGTGATGAAATACCTCAAGATGCCATAGTAAGAATGGGTGTGGGATTTTTCCGCCCCATTGAGGGACACGGTGTGGCGTCTCGGGAAGAACTATGCTCTACCACGGTGGAGCCCTCATCTTCTCAACATCAACAAACCCCATCAAGTGAAGCAAATGATGCACCAACCCAAGAACAAGAACAAAACCCTCCCTCTAGTGTGCAAGATCAAGGTCAAGATCAACCAAGAATTCATGATGGTTCCGACGAGTATCCATTTGATATTTGCTCCGCACCAAATGATGTCCAAGATCAAGCACATGAGATTGAGCAACCCCAAGCAATTGAGGAAGCTCAAGTTCAAGGTCAAGACGGGGACCCAAATGATCAAGTTGATCAAGTGACACCTCCAAGGCCTAGAAAGACCAAGGAGGAGATCGAGGCCCGTCGTCTAGCAAGAAGAGATAGGAACCTCGAGCTACGTGGACACACTCATGACAAGGTTCTTGGTGATGTTAGGGCAAAGGTTTCCACAAGAAGGCAATTGGCAAACTTTAGCCATCATCATGCTTATATCTCCTTAGTGGAACCCAAGAAAGTATTTGAAGCCCTTGAAGATTCGGATTGGTTGGAAGCTATGCATGAAGAACTCAACAACTTCAAGCGCAACAAAGTGTGGACTTTAGTAAAGAAGCCAAAGGAGTGCCGCAATGTTATAGGCACTAAATGGATTTTCAAGAACAAGCAAGATGAGTTTGGAAATGTTGTGAGGAACAAGGCAAGATTGGTGGCTCAAGGGTTCTCTCAAGTTGAGGGTATTGACTTTGGAGAAACCTATGCTCCCGTGGCTCGCCTTGAGTCCATCCGTATCCTTCTTGCTTATGCTTCGCATCATAACTTTAAGTTACAACAAATGGATGTGAAAAGTGCTTTTCTTAATGGTCCTTTGCATGAAGAGGTTTATGTTAAGCAACCCCCGGGGTTCGAGGATCTCAACTTTCCTAACCATGTCTACAAGCTTGATAAAGCACTTTATGGTCTCAAACAAGCTCCTAGAGCTTGGTACGAGCACCTTAAGGAATTGTTGGTAGACCGTGGGTTTGATGTTGGGCTAATCGACCCCACTCTTTTTACTAAGAGGGTCAATGGGGAGCTTTTCGTTTGCCAATTATATGTTGATGATATTATATTTGGATCTACTAACAAAGCTTTCAATGATGAATTCTCAAAGCTTATGACCGATAGGTTTGAGATGTCTATGATGGGAGAGATGAAGTTCTTCCTTGGTTTTGAGATCAAGCAATTGAGGGAAGGAACCTTCATCAACCAAGCAAAATATCTCCAAGACATGCTCAAGAGGTTCAAGATGACCGAGATGAAGGGTGTGGCCACTCCTATGGTTACCAAATGTCATCTTGCACTAGATCCCAATGGTAAAGAGGTGGATCAAAAGGTATATCGCTCCATGATTGGATCCTTGCTTTACCTTTGTGCATCTAGACCGGACATAGTGTTGAGTGTTGGTGTGTGTGCAAGGTATCAAGCTTCTCCTAAAGAGAGCCACATGATGGCTCTCAAAAGAATCTTTCGATATTTGGTTGATACCCCAAGATATGGTATTTGGTACCCCAAAGGCTCAAGTTTTATTCTCAATGGTTATACCGATGCGGATTGGGCGGGTGATAAGGATGATAGGAAATCAACTTCCGGGGCTTGCCAATTCCTTGGTAGGTCCTTGGCGTGTTGGTCTTCTAAGAAGCAAAATTGTATATCTCTCTCCACCGCCGAAGCCGAATATGTTGCCGCCGCAAGTGGATGCACTCAATTGTTATGGATGAGGCAAACTTTAAAGGAATACGGTGTCATTTGTGACAAAGTGCCTCTATTATGTGACAATGAAAGTGCCATCAAGATTGCCTATAATCCGGTGCAACATTCAAGAACGAAGCATATTGAGATCCGGAATCATTTCATTAGGGATCATGTTGCCCGGGGTGATATTGAGCTTATCTATGTTCCTACCAAAGATCAACTTGCCGATATATTCACGAAGCCTCTTGATGAAGCAAGGTTCTCTTATTTGAGGAATGAGCTAAATATCATTGATTCAAGGAGTATAGCTTGACCATCTTGCAAACACACTTTCGTCTCAAAACTTTATTTGGTTTAGATGTGGGCATGGAAATAGGGGGAGTGCGGTTTAAATTATTGAGCTATCCCTCCCCCATAATGCCAACATTAAGAAATCATTCTCTTTATATCATATGTTGATATGTGAGCTTCAATGATGAGTAGTGGCTTGGACCCAAGATATATCTTCGCGGTGCCATGCCACAACACTCATATATGGTGGTGTAGGCCACCACACTCTTCTTTGTGAAGAGTTGGAGTTGTTTGGATTTTCATTGGATTTTATTGACATCTCCTTGTTTATGGGAAATCACTCATTTTTGGCCTTCATTTGATTTATTTGCAAAAATGAGTGATCATGTACCATCTCACGGCTTGGCGTATCTGTCCTAAGCCTATCTCATCTAAGACATATCTTTCACCCTCTCTATGTGCACCTTGTTCGTGTCAAAATCCTGTTTTTGGGCACAGTTCCTTGTTCCACCGGAAGTTCCGGTCACTTCGGCCGGTACTTCCGGCTGGTATTTTCTCTTCGCCCGCTTCATTCTGTTCGTGTCCTGGAGAAGTGGTCCCTGCGAGACCGGAAGTTCCGGCTCCAACGAGCGGAACTTCCGGCCTTAAGTGGCCACTATATAAAGGGGCCGAACGGGTGAGCAGTTCATTCTTCCCCACTTTTCCCCTTTCCAAGATCTGTTTGGTGGTGCTCCTCCCCTTGGCCGGCTGCTGCTCCTCCGGCCGGATCTCCCTCCTCCGGCGCTCCCCGTCGGATCGTCTCCGTGGATCGGCATCCTCTCCTTCTTCTCCTCCATGGCTCCCCCCGGTGGTTCCAAGAAGAGAGGCAAGGATCATGTGGATGAGGTTGAGGAAGAGTTTGAGCAAATCCGACCATCCAAGCTCACCGCTCGCCAGCAAGCTGCTCAGAGGCACAAGTCACCGGCTGTTCGTGGGAAGAACATACACATATCCGTGAAGGGAATGCAATACAATGAGTACAAGGAGCTTCGTGACTTGAACCCTTACCTCACCCTCGGAGCAATAGGGTTGGGGATAAGCGGTTCCACAACAAGACCCAAGAGGAGATATTCTATGAGATCTACATTCCATTCAAGAAGGGAGTAGCCCCCCAACATGCTATTGACACCGGGAAGATGGCCGCTAACAAGTACTTTGAAGAAGCCTATGCCATGTGTGGAGAGTTTGGGCTCTATCCCATTATGGAGCTCAGCAAGGACTATGATGTTGGGCTTATTCAACAATTCTATGCCACCGTTCACTTTGAGCAAGATGAAGCAAGAACATTTAGGTGGATGTCTCATGAGAGGCTCCTTGAGTCTAACTTGGCAAAGTTTGGAACCGCCCTTGGATATCCTCGCTACCCGGGCGTTGATGCAAATGGTTGGAGATGCCATGATAGCCAATGGGCTCAAACAAGGGAAGTCTTGGCGCACCTCTACATCCCCGGTTGGGGTATAGCGGGCAAGAGTGCGGATCTTCTCCCTACTTGGGATATTATGCTTAGAGTCTACCGGGAAACCATTGGACCAAAGGGTGGCAACCTTGATGAGATACATCTTTATGAAGTGGATCTAATGGCAAACTCTTTTGCTAAGAAGGGCACCGGTGAGAAGCTTGATGTGATGGACTACATCTACCATGAGATGTGGTCATGTGTGTATGAGAAGAAGCTTCCCGCCTTTGCTCCGTACATTATGAAGCTCATTGAGGACACTTGGATGGAGACTTGCAATGCTAGACTTGTTCAATCCATTCCACTCTCTCTCACATCCCATGAAGTGAAGACTTTGAGGGCCAAGCGCCACAACTCGCTCTTGAAGAGGTTGACCCCATGGATGAGAAGCCACCAAGTTGGGCTTCCAAGCTAGCACGCCGCATGAGACAGATTTTTTGCCTCACCTCTGCAGTCAACCACCGTCAGTATCAGCAGCATGCAGAAGCCAAGAAGTCTCGGATTCGTCAGAAGAGCATCATGAGGGCACTTGCGGTGGACGTGTCTCCTCCCGGATCCGAGGAGAGCATCACTCCGGAGGCGGAATGGATATCTCAGCATGGCGTGCCTCTTCCCCCAGATGGTCTTGAGATCGAGTCTCCTCCACACACTCCTCCCTACCCCGGCGCTACATCGAACCTCCCTCCCGGCTGGGCTAACGCCGACCCTTGGGGCGCGTAGTTTCTCTTTTTTTTTCCTTTTTGGTGCTTTGGTGCCAAAGGGGGAGAATGAGACCGTTTAGGTTTCTCTTCGGTGGGTATTTGCATGGGGGAGTCACAAGCTCGTGTTGACTTTGGTTTTTATTGCTTGTGATTCTATTTATCGTGTTATGGTGTCGAACTATGTCTTAGCTATTTGGTTTGTAAACTCTATCTATGTGCTTGGAACCTTATTTGTGTATGGTAAACTCCGTATGTGAGTCTTCCTTGGTTATCTATGTGTGCATGATCTTACTATGTATATGCTTATCACTATGTTGTATTGCTAACCCTTGGAAGACGGATGCAAGATATAGGGGAGCTTCTTATGTACCATTGCTCATATCTAGGGGAGCTCCTCTATATCTCTCACATTGTTGTTTACATTGACTATTCCTTGCAAATACTTGTGTTGTCATCAAACACCAAAAAGGGGGAGATTGAAAGAACATTTCCCGCCCTTTTGGGTTTTGTGTGTTTGACGTCAACACTATGTATATTTTTATGTGTGTTTATGTAGACAGGTACAATCCATCAAAAATTGATGGATCGGTGTATTGGTTTTGTCTGTTCGAATGTTCTCGCAGGTTTTCCGGATCCGGCGGAAGTTCCGGCCAAGTCCGGCGGAAGTTCCGGCCTGTCATTTTTCAGCGAGTAGCTTCTCAGCGCAGCCTGGACTCGGTTTTCTCTTCGGGGCGGAAGTTCCGGTGGAGTTGGCCGGAAGTTCCGGCCAGCGGAACTTCCGCCCAACTTCCGGGCAAGTTCCGGAATTGCGAGTTTGTGGCTCAGTATGTCTCCGTAAGGTTTTTGCCAATTTCCGAACTTGGCCGGAACTTGGCCGGAACTTCCGGCCACCGGAAGTTCCGCCCAAGTTCCGCCCCTTCATGTGCTTTGCGGGTATTTTTACGTGGGCGGAAGTTCCGGCCCGAGTGGCCGGTACTTCGGTGGAAGCCGGAACTTCCGGCCATCCTGGCCGGAACTTCCGGTGTTAGTGGTTTTCGTCCCCAACGGTCAGATCTGAAAGCTCCTCCCATATAAATAGCTTTCTCCTTCAAAGGGACAAGTGGCTCAATCATTGCAAGAAAAATCTGCCAAGCTTCACCACCATTAGAGCCACCTCAAGAAAGTCAAGATTTGCAAGATCTCCTTCCTCCCCCAACCAAAGCTCTTGATCTTTGGGGATTCGAAGGAGAAGACACCGATCTACATCCTCACCGAAGCGTTCTTCATTTCCCCTCTCTTGTTTGAGGGATCTCATGCTAGTGTTCCTATTTGGTTCCCTAGTTGATTTGTTGTTGATGTGTTGTTGTTGATTGTTGTATTGTTACAGATTTGGGAGCCTCCAATTTGGTTGTGGATGTGTGCCCCAAGAACTTTGTAAATGCCCGGTTTCCGCCTCGAGGAAATCCCTTAGTGGAAGTGGGCTAGGCCTTCGTGGCGTTGCTCACAGGAGATCTGAGTGAAGCCTTCGTGGCTGTTGGTTTGGCTTGCGTAGCAACCACACTCCTCCAAACGTAGACGTACCTTCTTGCAAAGGAAGGGAACTACGGGAATCATCTCCGTGTCATCGCGTGCTACACCCTCGGTTACCTCTATCCCACTCTATCTACTATTGCGTAGCTATACCTTGCTTAGTTGATATCCTTGTCATATAGGTAAATTCACTTAGTTGCATATCTAGAGAATTTACCTTTCGTGTCAAGCCTAATTTGAAAAAGAACTAAAAATTGGTTAGCACCTATTCACCCCCCCCCCTCTAGGTGCGGCATACGATCCTTTCAGCGTGGGCCCACAAACTTTCTGTGACGCACCTGTGCACATGCGCCACGGAATGGCCAATTTCTGTGGCGCCACAGAATTGCAGAAGTTCTGTGGAGCATTAATTTGCATGCGCCATAGAAATAATTTTGTGGAGCATGCACGTTTTAGTGCGCCACAGATGGTATTTCTACCTATAAGGGTTTTCTACTAGTGCTCGCTTCATTTTTTTAACTACATAAACTCGGTTTAAAGTTTAAACCAAACTAATCGAGGGGCTCTTTGTTAGGTATTTTTTCTACAACAACTAGAAAACCTAGTTAGAGTTCGGTTGTGGAAAGAGGCATAAGTACCATGCACGGGATGTCCGTGCACGTATCTGCCGTCTGTTGCTTCACTTTTGCTTATATCAAAAAAAAAACTTTGCATGTACTCTACCCTACATTTGTACTCTATTTTAGTACATGGATTTAATTTATAATGTTGAACTTAAAAGACACATATCTATTATAGTACTAGTATATATCAGATTAACATTTTGTTTCAATCAGTCTATTTCTTTTAGTTATATATTTTAAAAAACACTTAAAAATGATTCGTTTGTATAAAACAAAAAATAATTT
This sequence comes from Lolium rigidum, assembly GCF_022539505.1. Classification (NCBI taxonomy): domain Eukaryota; kingdom Viridiplantae; phylum Streptophyta; class Magnoliopsida; order Poales; family Poaceae; genus Lolium; species Lolium rigidum. The sequence goes on from NC_061512.1 coordinate 138,571,632, forward strand.
GAAACACATTTAAACATGATGATACACAATGAAACTAAATGAAACTAGATACAAAAAATTGTGTCTTAAATTAGACTCTCAGAAAATTGCTAAATATTTTCTAATTTTGATGAACCTAGTTTGAAATAATATAGTGAAACAGAATGTTTTAAAGAAAAATTTCACCAAGTTTCATCAAGTAACAACAGGTTTCATTAAGTTTCAGAAGTACGATTTCAAAAACTAACAAAAGTATTCAATATTGGTGTCATTCTAAAGCTCCCTTCACTAGTAACTCAAATATTTAAATGGTTTGAAAATTAAATTTGTGATTCAAAATCTGTGGATATTTTATGTTTACAAATAGATGTAGTACTATGATTGAGGGGGAGTATAAAATTCTGGGAAAAAGAAGAAAAGGGAGGAGAGAGAAGGTGGCCAGATAAGGATTTCTCTTCCGTTGTGTGGTTTTGTTGTTTCCATTTTCTACTTTGTCAACCTTACTAGCTGGGTGGCTTCCTGGGTTCCTTGGCCGAGTTCTTATAATTACGTGTGCGCTACCTGGGCAGCTTGACCGAGCTAGGCGATAAAGCAATAAAGGAGAGCCATACTGGAAGTTAGATTCTGATGAGTTCACATATGGAATCCCGACCATGCAAAATATAGAAAGCTCTTCTCTGCTAGCTCAAAGAACAACTAGCGCGGGGGGAACCTTTAGAAAAGAAGAGTTTTGCACGCACTAATCGACCTGAGATATCCCATCCGATCCAAAGCTAGACATTTTGGGTATAAGTTTGCTTTCACACAAGATCCTGAGGCTAGGAAACAAGAAATACGTGATTCCCATCTATCGTGGTGCTACAAAGTTTGTCATGATTAATAGGGAAATGTTTTGGTGTAGGTTATTATTATGCGGGACGGCTTTAGGTGGTTCTTTGGACGACCCACCATTAATTTAACCTTTATCAGGTATAAATCCTAGAGTAATTAGCATATAATTAGAGTAATAATTTTTAAACAACATACTGATGCATACCAGCTAGTATCCACGATCTTGGAGCCGATGACACGAGCCGGTTTGACAGCCAGTCCCTGTGAATCCATTCGTCCCGGCTTGAGAGCTAATGGGCACCACCAGAATGGATTTCACCGGAAATCAAAGAAAAAGATTTAGCTAGATCAAATTATAAAAGAAAAATATATAATTTGAAACATCAAATAAGTGCATAATCCTATAACCCATGCCCTATATGTACACAACCCCACTGGCGGAGCTCCTTTAGGGCCAAACTGGGCCATGACCCGCCCAGGTTTTTCGAAGAAAATATATTAACTCTTATGCATCAATGGCCCAGCCCACCAACAGGTAATGGCCCTCGCTTAGGCTGCTTCCTGTCAGCTGTTCCCTGGTCGCGTTCGTCTCAGTTTCTTTCGACGGAAACCATGGAGTAGCCTCGTTAGGCATGGGAATTTGGACGAGAATGGGGGGATGTGGTGGAGTAGAGGAGGTCAGCTGCGTCACTCCGCCGCCGGCAACCAGGGTCGGCCAGGTGGTCGCCGCACCGGCAGGCCGTAGACAAGGCGCCATGGCCGCATCTCATGGGCACGGGGCTGGTAGGACTTCTAGCTGCCAACAGCCGACGTTGCGATTGATTGATGTATGTGGATGCAATCGATCCCCTTATCTTCTCCAACCCCCTGCCTTGTTAGTTGTTAATGTTCTTGTTAATTGTTGTTCATTCACTGAAATTAAAGATCCTTTCAGCAATCAAGAGGAACCAAAAAAAAATCTGAGCAATGACTAATGTATAGTGAAGTGGTGCGGTTTGGGGAAAAAAATGTGTTTTGTAGCTTGGTCCGCCCATAACTTTTTTCCAAGATCCGCCACTGCACAACCCCATGACCCACGCCCGGTCGCCATCAGGATGCTCTTCTGAGCTTATCCACGATTGGACGGCGAGCACACGAAATTAACACCTGCAAAATCGTATCCCGCCCGGCTCCGCCGCTCCGGCGTGTGCTACATGCCTCTAGTCTAGGGTTTACCATCGCACAGCTCGGCTGGCTGTCCGGTCCGACGGCCATCATTCACTCGTCTCCCTCGTCACCGGCGAAGAGAAGTCCGGCCAGTGCAACATAAGCGCACCTACATCGTCAACGCCAACGAGCTTCAGGCTGGCGCTGCAGGGTCGAGATGCGGGATTTCCACCCCAGCAGCAGCCCAGGCTGGGTGGTCCATCATGCGCACTTCCACCTCGTCTCCGGCAAGCGGGACCTAGCGCACCTAGGTGGACGCCGTTCGCGCTCCATCGTCTTGTTTTGTGCCTTGTAGCATTGTCCCCTACTTCTACATTTCCATGATCGACTGCATGCTATCAACGATTTGGGCGGCTAACCGCGCACAGCGTCGTGGCGGTACAGGGGCTTGACGCCGGCGTCCCCTCATCTCCCTCGTCAGCTGCTACCGCTCCGGTGTTGGAATTTGCCCACAGATCGATCACATCAAACTAGACGAACACACGCGACGCACCCTCTAAACTATTCTCTCTTTATTTGCTTTTCTGTTTTCTCGATCTCACGGTTACAAGTAGCAGCCAGGCTCGTGTATATATACACGTCCAAACTAGCTAGAGTACTCCACAATACAGAAACCTAACCGACCTGAAACTTCTAAACAAACTAGGACCCCTAAACCTACGCGGACACAACACCAAGCACATACACGGTAGCTGCCTATTCAGCTTGCCTTGTATGCAACCTGGACTTATACTACTAAGACTCGACTCTAGTACACGACCGTGACCGACTTGATCTCAACCAAGCCAACACTTACGGAAACACTTCCTAATTCTAACACATATAGGACTCTGACTTGGACAGGTACATAGACTGCATGTCCAAACGAACACGACCAAAACTAGCTACACTGATTAGTTAAGATTATTCCAACAATCTCTCCCTAATCTTAACTTGTTGTCTCCTTGTACTTCTTCTGGTCTTGACTCCCTGCAGATTCGCGGCTTGTCGACTCAACTCCAACGCATGATCCGGACTACCAGCCCACACGGTCGCATCTACGCGTGCAACGTGCAAGACTGGACGCACCATCAGTCTTCACGTCGTTACTAATTTAACTGGTCACTGTCCCACTACACGCCAAGCTCGATCTCCTCGCCGAGACACGCAGATGGCCTCCTCACCACCTTGTCTTCGCTCACGTCGATCCTTGCTCCCGGGCAATTCCTCGAACCTGACTCGCTTCAACTGCAACAGACCCTCACAGAAACGAGCACTTGGACACAACGACGACTCACTGACACGACGACGACCGCACGTGCAGACGTGCACACACTTGACTCTTTGACTCATCGGACTCCTCCGAACACGTCCTTGACGAAAACCCGCGGACGACGATCTTGACGAGGCTCCCGGTACCACACCTCGGCACCACCTCTCCCATCAACGATCATCCACCACCTTGCCTCGCCAACAACAGCGCGACGCCTGCTCCACCCGGCCGCTTCGCCGAGCGACGGTCGCCTGCCCCGAGGCGCTAGTAGGGTCGCCTCCCCGGGGCAAGCGTATCTTCAAATCTTCGACCTCGCTCTGATACCAATTGTTGGAATTTGCCCACAGATCGATCACATCAAACTAGACGAACACACGCGAATACAAAATTTATCACCAAGGGTGCGTGTCGCACCCTCTAAACTATTCTCTCTTTATTTGCTTTTCTGTTTTCTCGATCTCACGGTTACAAGTAGCAGCCAGGCTCGTGTATATATACACGTCCAAACTAGCTAGAGTACTCCACAATACAGAAACCTAACCGACCTGAAACTTCTAAACAAACTAGGACCCCTAAACCTACGCGGACACAACACCAAGCACATACACGGTAGCTGCCTATTCAGCTTGCCTTGTATGCAACCTGGACTTATACTACTAAGACTCGACTCTAGTACACGACCGTGACCGACTTGATCTCAACCAAGCCAACACTTACGGAAACACTTCCTAATTCTAACACATATAGGACTCTGACTTGGACAGGTACATAGACTGCATGTCCAAACGAACACGACCAAAACTAGCTACACTGATTAGTTAAGATTATTCCAACATCCGGCGTGCTGCTGCTTGGGTCGGAAACGCTGAAATCTGCACGCTCGATAGGGACTGGGTGGACCTGTGGCGCGAACCCGCATGTCATAACGGCGGCCGATGATGGGGAGGAGCGCACGATGGCGGGGGAGGAACGCTCCCCTACTTCTACATTTCCATGATCGACTGCATGCTATCAACGATTTGGGTGGCTAACCGAGCACATCGTCGTGGCGGTGCAGGGGCTTGACGCCGGCGTCCCCTCATCTCCCTCGTCAGCTGCTACCGCTCCGGCGTGCTGCTGCTTGGGTCGGAAACCCTAAAATCTGCACGCTCGCTAGGGACTGGGTGGACCTGTGGCGCGAACCCGCATGTCATAACGGCGGCCGATGAGGGGAGGAGCGCACGATGGCGGGGGAGGAACGCTCCCCTACTTCTACATTTCCATGATCGACTGCATGCTATCAACACGATTTGGGCGTCTAACCGCGCACATCGTCGTGGCGGTGCAGGGGCTTGACGCCGGCGTCCCCTCATCTCCCTCGTCAGCTGCTACCGCTCCGGCGTGCTGCTGCTTGGGTCGGAAACCCTGAAATCTGCACGCTCGCTAGGGACTGGGGGTGGACCTGTGGCGCGAACCCGCATGTCATAACGGCGGCCGATGAGGGGGAGGAGCGCACGATGGCGGGGGAGGAATGCTCCCCTACTTCTACATTTCCATGATCGACTGCATGCTCTCAACGATTTGGGCGGCTAACCGCGCACATCGTCGTGGCGGTGCAGGGGCTTGACGCCGGCGTCCCCTCATCTCCCTCGTCAGCTGCTACCGCTCCGGCGTGCTGCTGCTTGGGTCGGAAACCCTGAAATCTGCACGCTCGATAGGGACTGGGGGTGGACCTGTGGCGCCAACCCGCATGTCATAACGGCGGCCGATGAGGGGGAGGAGCGCACGATGGCAGGGCCGCCGGGTGACTACATGATGATGAGAATGTGGGAAGCAGTCGGAGAAGTTGAGGTAGAAGATGTTGAGGTGACCTTACCAGCTGCCGACTTGCTGACACTGTAGACGGGCCTGACTGTTAGCGCCGCAGCAGCAGAGGTGGATGAATGATCAGTACGATGTTGTGGTGACCGTGCTGTTCGAATGGAGTTGATGGGGATTGCACATACACTTATAGGTGAGTAGTGAGCCGTCCGATCCTGTCAAGTGGTCTCTTCTTCTGTCCCAAGCTAGCTGTTGAAGGCAAACTCGTCTCCCCGTGCCTTCGTCTGTTGTCTCCCACCACTTCTATCATCTTGGTCCTACTGTGATTGTCACATGTCAAAAAGTGATGGCCACCTCATCCATTTCAGGCCTACATCAAATGGAAATCCGTTTGACATCGTCACGGTGCCCAAATTAAGGAGCAAGGTGCGCCGGCGGCAGGGGCGTTCTCTGGTGCTGCGGGCCGTCCCCCTTGGTCGCGCGGGTGGCGTGGGGGCGGACGCGGCTGGTCGTGTGGTGGAGGCAGCCCCGGCCTCTTCCTCAATCTGAAGACGGTGGTTCCTCTCTGCAGTTTTCCTGCCCCGATGTTGCTCGATCCCGGCGGTCTCGCCGGTGCTTGAGCCTTGGTGGTGGTGGGGATGGGGGCTCTGGCCGGAGGAAACCCTTGACCGGCGGCGGCGGTCACAACGTCGACGAGACACGGTGCGTCGTTCCCCTTCTTGGAGGCGACGTTGAGGTATATCTTCCTCCCCTCCCACTCCCTTCCTCTAGGGTGAAAACTCAAACCCCTTGGATTGGGCGGCGGCGGCGTGCTGGCGTCGTTTTCCTCCTTGGAGCAGCGCGGTGCGAGGGGCTGCTAGTGGCGGCATTTCTGTTGAGGCGACGAGGCGTCGTGTTCGGTCGTGCTAGCGTCTTCGACCTATTGTGCTCTCTGTCCATGCGTGGTCCTTGTCCGCCGGTGGTGCAGCGCCCTCGAGCCTGACAGGGGGTAGGGATCCCCTCTTCGGCGGCGGGGCCTTGCTGGCGTGAGGCAGAGGCTTGAGGCCGTGCTTTTCATGGTGACGCTGTTACCATTCCCTTTGCCGTATCTTCTTTCAGTGATCTCAGTCTAAAGCTTGCATCTTGATGTGTGGTTAGTGTGGTGGTCGATGATGGTGCGTGGTCTCGCTTGGTGGGATGTTCTTGCCTATTCTTGACCTGAGCAAGCTAGCATGTCTGACTTTCTTGCTCTGCGGGAGTTACTCTGCCTCGCGGTGGTGCGGCGCTCTTCGATCCTGGGCGAGAAGGTAGGGTCCTTCTTCGGAGGTGGAGGCGGATGTCTCTCAATCAACGGCGAGCCAGGTGGTGACGAAGGTTAGAGCATTCTCCGATGGTGATCTCTCGGCGAGTCTTCTCCAAGACTCTAATCGTGCGGAAGGATGAGGGCCTCGTCCTTCAAGATGTGTTTCTTGTAATTTTTCTCTTGTTGTGTGCGTTGCCTGTAAGCTGAACTCTCAGCATTGTTGTACTCGGTTGTATGTGGCTTTATTAAGTTAAAACCGGGCCTAAGGGCCTTACCTCTAAAAAAAGGTGTGCGGCGACCCTAACTAGTAGCTCATCGTGGTTCGATACTCTTATTTCAAAACTAGCTACAATCGATCTGTGTTCTTGCAGTTATCATAGTCCTCACGGGCTGCGGGTTGGTGTGAATCCTCACAGAGTTTATATGCATCTAATCTTTTGAGTTTTGCGTAGAGATTGAATAGGAGATTTGCAATCTTCTATCCTTATATATTTGCCTCGATTCTAGAACTTGCAGGTAGCAAAGTCTCTCGGGATCGATCAAGGGAAGAGGTGGGATGAGTAGACAAGAGCGTGCTATCTCGAAACCCGAGTGACAAAAGGGGGAAAGTAACAGTACATGTTCAGTGATTCACCTTGGATAAACAGCAAAATTATCTATCTTAATACTTTGGCATGTTTTAATTAATAACTGTTGTTACTCGCGGTTGTGGAGACGATGGTTGGGTCAAGAGGTTATTGTTACCTCTAGCACTGGCGGAGCTCCTTTAGGGCCAAACTGGGCCATGGCCCGCCCAGGTTTTTCGAAGAAAATATATTAACTCTTATGCATCAATGGCCCAGCCCACCAACAGGTAATGGCCCTCGCTTAGGCTGCTTCCTGTCAGCTGTTCCCTGGTCGCGTTCGTCTCAGTTTCTTTCGACGGAAACCATGGAGTAGCCTCGTTAGGCATGGGAATTTGGACGAGAATGGGGGATGTGGTGGAGTAGAGGAGGACAGCTGCGTCACTCCGCCGCCGGCAACCAGGGCCGGCCAGGTGGTCGCCGCACCGGCAGGCCGTAGACAAGGCGCCATGGCCGCATCTCATGGGCACGGGGCTGGTAGGACTTCTAGCTGCCAACAGCCGACGTTGCGATTGATTGATGTATGTGGATGCAATCGATCCCCTTATCTTCTCCAACCCCCTGCCTTGTTAGTTGTTAATGTTCTTGTTAATTGTTGTTCATTCACTCAAATTAAAGATCCTTTCAGCAACCAAGAGGAACCGAAAAAAAATCTGAGCAATGACTAATGTATAGTGAAGTGGTGTGGTTTGGGGAAAAAATGTGTTTTGTAGCTTGGCCCGCCCATAACTTTTTTCCAAGCTCCACCACTGACCTCTAGTTTAGGAGCAATAGTATGTACGGATGTGTTTCCCACAAATCTCTTATCATTATTTTATTTACTACACATTGTTGCGCTTCATTTCCATGTGAATGCATAGCTGCATGATAATCCTTAACCCTGGCCTATCTTTTATCATTTAAATACAACCCCAAAACAAAGTAAACTAGAAAAGTCAGGTAAACGTAAGATTAGATTAACGAGCAAGTTTGTAGATGTTTCCTTCATATCATTTTAGCAGTGCTTACCAAGGTTCGATGTGCTTACCAAGGTTCGATTAAATCTAGTTCTTTCAGGGGGAAATGTACAATACTACAATCCATAATCCGGATCGAAGGCATCAGCCGCCGATCAGAAGGACATGTCTATGGATGCACGGCCCTGCCGAAGCCCCCGATGAGCGCATTTAATAGTCTGGCGGCCTAGGCGGGAAAGCGCGGCGCGGGCAAGAAGGAGGCAAATCTTATACGCCGATCAGATCGGTGGCTACCACGCGCCGCACCCCCCCCCCCGCGGTATGGGCCGGCCTGGTCGACCCGTTTCGTGTTATTGTCTGTTTTCTATTTCTTTTTTCTTTTTATTTTTCTTTTCTGTTTATGTTTCTTTTTCTTTCATGTTTCTTTTTTTGTTCTTAAGATTTAATTTTTTATGCTGGGTATGCGGCGCCTGGTCCACGCCGACCAGATCGGGTACAGCACCCCCAAAGAAGGAGGCAGCGGGAAATTGTTGACGCTGACGGGAAGGACGTAGCCATTAGCAAAGCGTGGCCGCACGGCTGCCATCCATATAAGAAGGGCGGCCTTTTTCGTCTTTGCGGACGCCGCGTCTGGATCAAAACGGACCGAAAAGCGATCTGTTTGGGCATCTCCAACTCTGTCGGGCCGAAAAATGCCTCTGGTACCACCTCTAGCGAGGCGGCGTAAAGTGACCGGACTTCCGCTGCAACGCAAACCTGGCCCAAATATGCGCCTCGGATACGTCTCTGCGGACGTTGTGCGGACGCGCAAAGTGTCCGCTCGCGTCTGGCAGATGTTTCGTCTGGCCCGCCTGGCAGCGACCCTGCGTCGATGCGTCTTCTCAAGCGCGCCAGCGACTGGCGCTGAGGCGTCGCTTCGGCAGTCTGCATCATGTTAATAGCGATGCCTCGCTTGCCGAGCGGCCGCCGCCCACCTCCGCCAACGCAGTAATGGCGACGTCGTGCGTCCCGCGGTCGTCGCGTGCCTCCGGCCTGTATAAAGAGGGCGCACGCCTCTTCTTCCTCATACACTCCTCCAAACAAACCCTAGCCGCCACAAGCTCCATCGTAGCGCCGCCTAGCTCTTCCTGCGACGCAGCCAGGCCGGCGAGGAAGTCCATGGCTGGTCGTGGTGGCCGGCGAGGCGGTCGAGGCCGCGGCCTGGGCTCCCCGGGGCCGGGGCAGGGGCCGCCGTGGTGGAGCAGCTACGGCCCCACGGTCGCCGTCGCCTGCGCCCTCCTCGTCTTCGCAGGAAGACCGCTGCTTCGAGTTCCTCCTCCGCATCGATGACGACCCACTCGGCATCAAGCGGCTCCCGGATAAGTTCGCCGAGTTCGTCGATGGCGTCGAGCCAGCGCATTGCAGCTATGGGAGGCCAGCTGCAACTTCTGCCGGTGGACTGTCGAGGTCTTGTTCGACGGGCAGGGCAAGATGTACCTGCACACGGGTAGGAGAAGTTCGCCCGCGACCTCGCGCTCGAGCCCGGCTGCCAACTCACCTTCCTCTACGAGGGGGACGGCGAGATGATCCTCAAGGTGTTCGAAGATACAGCCTATCGTAGGCACTACCACACCGGAGAATCCGGCTCGGACACCGATAGTTAAAACTTAGAGTGTTCTTTCTTTGCAACGGATAAGGCTACGGGCCAGTTGAAGACACTAGTGAAGGTTTCTAGTTGTTCTTCCTCGAAAGAACCAATAGGGGTAGCGCCACCAGCTGGATTTTTCGGTTTGGGTGACTGGGTGTGCCTTTGAGTGTTCTTTCTTGGCAGCGAACATACGGAACCAACACTACTGGCTTTTCTTTTTTGCAATGTTTTTATTTGTGTCAACCATGGTTCAAACTATGTATTAGTTTGTGTAAACCATGTTTCCAATTATGTATTAGCTTCTGTAAAACCATGTTTCAATATGTAATGTTTGGAACTATGTTTAAATGGAGCAAAGGAAAAAAAAACAAGTAGAAAAAATGCGTCGCCCCGCTGGAGCCACCCCTAGACGCAAACAGACGCGCGGACAAAAACGGTCATTTTCGCGTCTGCGGGGCGAGGCAAACAGACCCCTAGACGCAAACAGACGCGCGGACAAAAGAGGCTTCCATACCGCCCCTTTAGTCCCCAAAATATTCGAACCGCGACTAAAGGGGTCTTTAGTCGCCGTTCGGGAGGCGACCCGCGACCGAAGGTCTGGCCCCAGCGGGCTCGGTCGATAGCTGGTGGACGGGAGGGGCTTTAGTCGCGGTTGGCCTGGCCAACCGGGACTAAAGGCCCATCTCTATAAATGGTCTTCAGCACACTTCACTTAGCCATTTGGTGCCACGTCTATTCACAAGGGGGTGGTGGGTTTGCTTTTGGATCCTCTTATGCACACAAGGTGTTCGATGAAATGCCCGAGAGCATGAAACAAACATGATATGAATGGACCATGCCAAATGAACTTCTTTCCCGATAACAATGGAAAGAGGCAGTCGGGGCATCTACAGAAGGATTGCCGAACCTTCCAGGCACTGCATAGGTACGCAGGGCATGCGAACGCACAAGCAGCAAACAGAAACCCCAGGGGCCAAGGAGTGAGATACACCTCCCACCTCCACCCGCAGTTACAGACGAAAATCGGCATCAGTTACAATTGGCGTCAGCCCCAACCAACGGGGCAGTCTCGATGGTTCAGAAAGGCAGACCCTCAAATAGGAATTAGAAAGTGATATCGCGGCAAGTTTACATGGCAGAACACATGCCTCCACCAACGGTTGAGTACCTAAACTGGTCGGGGCATGACATTGGTTTCACCATAGCAGACCACCCGCGGCAAGTGCCACGACCAGGGCAATCAGCTTTGATTCTTCCAGCAGTGATCGAAGGATTCGACGTTTCACGTGTGTTCATAGATGGGGGCAGCAGTTTGAACCTTATGTACGCAGATACATTGCGGAAGATGAACATATCATTGGCGAATTTGACACCAACTGACACGCGTTTCCATGGTATTACTCATGAGAAGCCAAGTTATCCATTGGGAAAGATCAATCTCAACGTTCAGTTTGGAACCCGAGAAAATTACAGAAGGGAGAAGCTGGAATTCAAAGTTGTAGACTTCCCATCGCAATATCATGCTTTGCTAGGACGACCCGCTTATGCCAGATTTATGGCGGTGCCGCATTATACGTACTTGTTGTGGAGGCTCCCTGGACCCAAGGGCCCGATCACAGTAAAGGGTAGTTTTGCCCTGGCAGATAAGTGCGACAAGGATTTTCATCGGCTGTCAGACACTTTCGGGATGCAGGCAGAGTACATGGCGTCGAGGCTAACAACTGATTCCGATGTCCTGCTTGACGGAGGGATGCCATTATAGGAGCAAACCTTCGACACCACGAAAAATTCGAAAGAAGTGCAGATTCACCCGACAGATCCTAAGAATACGACAGCCATCGCGACAAACATGGATAGCGCATAGGAAAGCACGCTCGTCGAGTTCCTCCGTGAGTGCTGGGAAATCTTTGCATGGTGTCCAGCTGACATGCCAGGAGTACCCAGGGAACTTGCCGAGCACCCCCTTAATTTGGACCCAATGGCTAGGCCGATCCGACAACTTTGCGGCGTTTTTCTAAGCCAAACCGCAAAGCTATGCTATCTGAGATTGACCAACTTAGAGAAGCAAGATTTATCAAGGAACTACACACAGAAGCAACATGGGTAGCTAACCCAGTGCTGGTCCCGAAGAAAAACACGAATGTCCTTCGCATGTGCATCGAATTTACGTTTCTCAGTAGACATTGTTCAAAGGATCACTTTCCCCTCCTGAGAATCGATCAAATTACCGACTCCATGGCAGGTTGCGAACGTCTTTCCTTCCCGGATGCGTATTCTGGTTACAACTAAATCCGATTAAAAGAAGAAGATGAAGTCAAAATAGCTTTTATAACCCCTTACGACGTGTTTTGTTACAGGACAATGTCCTTCAGGTTGAAAAACGCGGGAGCCACTTATCAGCGGATGATGCAGAAGTGCCTCGCCACGCAAATTGGAAAAAACGTTCAAGTATACATCGAGGATGTCGTCATAACAACAAAACATAGCGCCACTCTGATCGACGATCTCAAGGAAACCTTTGACAACCTCGACAAGTTCTGCCTCAAACTCAACCCGACGAAGTGTTCCTTTGGTGTTCCAGCGGGAGAACGCCTCGGATACTTGGTGTCAGCAACAGGAATCGAGGCCAATCCAGAGAAAATCCAAGCCATCGTAACAATGAGAAGACCAACCAAGCTAAAGGAAATACAACAGCTAACTGGACGAGTTGCCGCTCTAAGCAGATTCGTCGCCAGGTTAGGAGAAAAAGCGTTGCCGTTTTACGCGCTGATCAAGCAAGGGGAAAAGTTTGAGTGGAACGAGGAAGCAAATAGAGCTTTCGAAGATCTCAAGCGCACAATCTCGACACCCTCAATACTAGTGGCTCCGAAAGAAAAGGAACCTCTCCTGTTGTATATCGGGGCCATGCCTCAAGTGGTCAGCACGGTTCTTGTGGTGGAACGAGAAGAAGAAGGAAAAATTCATGAAGTTCAGCGGCCAGTATATTTCATCAGCAAAGTTTTATCGCCTTCAATGCAAAGGTACCCGCAGTATCAGAAGTTAGCCTATGGCGTGTTCACAACAGCAAGAAAACTGCGACACTACTTTTCGGCACACCCGATCATAGTTGTCAATGAAGCACCTCTCTCCAATATCTTGAACAATGCAGAAGCCACGAGGCGTGTCTCCCTTTGGGGAATAGAGCTTCCCCCCCGAGATATCACATATGAAAAAAGAAAAGCAATAAAGTCGTAGATTTTGCCAGACTTCATCGCAGAGTGGATGGAGCTACAAAATACGGGACCCCCGGATCTATCGAGTACTTGGACCATGAACTTCGACGGGTCCAAGAGATTGGAGGGAGCTGGAGCAGGCGTGATACTTGTATCACCCCAAGGCGCCAAGATGAAGTACATATTGCGGATGAAGTTTTCTAACGCGTCCAATAATGAAGCAGAATATGAAGCACTTATACACGGGATGAAGATGGCAAAGGCGTGCGGTGCCACCCGCCTAAAAATCTTCGGCGACTCCCAGTTGGTAGCCCAACAGGTGATGAACAAATGCGACGCGGTCAATCACAGCATGATAGCATACAAGGAACTATACAATGAACTCGAGAAGCTCTTCGACGGCTGTGAAGTTAATCACATCAGCAGATTCAGCAACGATGAAGCCGACGTTTTGGCAAACATCGGGTCGCAGTGCCTGCCAATACCACCTGGTGTGTTTTGGGAAGAAATAAGTGAAAGATCTACCAAGCCGAAGAAATCTCCGAAGAAGTCGAAGAAAAAAGAGAAACTAAAAAAAGACTCGGGGGCTGCAGTAGAGCCAGGAGCAAATATATCGGAAGATGATGAAGACCCGCACGAAGTTATGGTGATAGAAGTTCCATGGATGCAGGCCTATGTGGCATATATTACAAGAAACGTGATACCCGACGATCCGATTGAAGCTAGGCGAGTCATCCGACGATCCAAAGCCTTTACTGTGGTTAAAGGAGAATTGTATAAGCGAAGTATCTCGGGAGTATTGCAAAGGTGTGTGACACCCGAGGAAGGACGACTCATACTCAAGGATGTGCACGAGGGAGTATGCGGCCACCACGCGAGCAGCCGATCAATAGCAGCCAAAGTTTTCAGGGCAGGTTTTTATTGGCTAACTGCATTAGAAGACGCGAAAAAAATAGTGCGTACTTGTGATGCATGCCAAAGGTTTGCGGCAAAACCCCATTCTCCGGCAGCCGAGCTGATGCCAATACCTTTGTCGTGGCCTTTCGCACAATGGGGTCTCGACATGGTGGGGAAGTTGCATAAGGCTTGGCCAGGAGGATATGTGTATATGCTCGTGGCTGTCGACAAGTTTACCAAATGGATCGAGGCAGTACCAGTAACATCGGCAGATGCAGCATCGGTGGTAAGCTTCATCAAGGGCATAGTTTTTCGATTTGATGTTCCTCACAGCATCATCATGTACAACGGAAGCAACTTCACCTCCAAGGAATTCAAAGCGTATTGCGACGAAGTGGGCATCAAACTACACTTTGCGTCGGTAGCGCACTCGCAAACCAATGGCCAAGTCGAAAAAGCAAACGACATCATCTGCAACGGAATCAAGAAACGCCTGTTAACACCATTGGAGAAAGCTCGACACACCTGGTCTGAGGAGCTGCCAAGCGTCTTGTGGAGCATACGAACAACGCCCAATAATGCAACGCAGGAAACCCCATTTTTCCTAGTCCATGGAGGCAGGGCAATGCTCCCGATAGAAATAGAGCATAATTCACCGAGAGTTGCAGAATACAACGAGGAAACTTCGAGAAAGGCGTTGGAGGACGATGTCGATGCACTCGACGAAGCTAGAGATGAGGTTCTATCAAGGGTTACCGCATACCAACAACCTGAAGAATTACCATAGTCGACGTTTGCAACCAAGATCTTTTCAAGTTGGCGACTTAGTTCTTCGACTAACCCAAGATAGTCACGAGAAATTTGAATCTCCATGGATAGGACCATACATCGTCACAGAAGTAATTCCAGGAGGTGCATACAGGTTGAAAGATAAGAAGACATGAAAGGAGGAACCAAACCCTTGGAACGTGGCGCAGCTCCGGCGTTTTTACGCATAGAAGGAGAAATATAGTTACATATGTAAACACACAATGTACTGAAAAAGCTCGCGAGTTTTCAGACGCACTCTTTTCCTTTCAGGGCAATGAGTGGGGCTGAAAGGTTTTTAATGAGGCGGGCTCACGATGCTGAAATATAGTAAAAATATTGGTGATATATATCTTTTTCCTTCGACAGGCTCGGGGGTTTACAGCCCGAAGATTCAATATACACACAAGTCTTTACAATATAAAACTTACAAGTTGTTTGCCTTGGTTCAAACACCTCGCAAAGCAATAAACATAAAAATACAGCCACCGAAACGCTCGGGGGCTAGAGAAAGGGAAAATAAGCAAATTGCTCCAACTATACATAGTACTTACAATATACAAGATTTTATTTCAGGATAAACTCGATAGAAGAAACAAATCTTTAGTCAATTCTTATCAGGTCATCTATGTTTACCCTTTCACCTTCTGCAGTTGCACCCATGAAATCAGCATAATGGCCCTCCATGAAGAAGTCAACATCCATCCGAATTAAATCATCAATCATCTTCTCGGCTACGGGTGTCACCACATCGTTGATTTTGTCGACATTCTTCTTCCGCTTCCTCTGTTTGGCATGACAAGTTTCAACAATATTGGACATATCTAACTTCGGGTAGCAAATCTGCAGCATGATCATAGAAAATCTAGCACCAGCCATTAATTGGGCCTTTACAAATCTATGGATTCGATGAGCACTCTTGAACTTGTCCATCAAGTCGGGAAGAGTTTTAGGATGAAGATTCTGAGGAAACATTGCATTATAAACCATGGTCAGCGTCTTTGTGCAGAACTCAAGATATTCCCGAACTTGGCCCGCGCGGTCTTGAAATCTGACAATCCGTCGGGTCCGATCTGGCGTAGCCCAAAAGCTGGAGTCGTTTTCTAGAGCAAGTTTAATGAGAAGGTCTGATCTCGCATGAACCCGTTGATCCTCGGCAGCGGCATCTAAAAAGGAGCCTATTCAACGAAAGGGCACCAATGAGGAGTGCAAACAAGAGAATAAGTGGAAAGAAGAGTAAAATTTGTTGAGAATACCTGCCATATCCAGACTCGTGTCGGTCATCAAATCGAGTATATAATCTTCTCGAGAAATAGCTTGTGAAGCCTTGGCGACCGCAGTTTCTTTCAATACTAAGGCTTTTTGAGCCTGCTGAAGAGCTATTTTCTCCCGCTCGGAAGATTTGCGGGATTGGTCCATAACAATAATGGATTGTTTCTTCATGGACTGGAGTTGTTGTTGAAGTTCAGCTAGTTCTAATTGCTCCGGGTTGAAAGATGAGGAGTCATCCAACAAAACATCGTCAGCTGCCCGTTTAGAGCGAGAAGTAGCAGGAGAAGCAGATGACGGTCCAGTAGTCTTAGAGTAATTATCAAACACCAACTGGAAGAAAAGAAAAGGTCGGCATCAATTACCACACAACGATTCTTTCCTTTTCATTCATAAATTGGGATATTTACATAAGTCGGGGCCCATTACAAAAGGTCGACTCCTACTGAGTCGGCAAAAGCAGTCGCATATCATATAGATATCGACAACTACTAAAAGAGAAAAAGAACGGAGGGATAAGTTGGTCTACTTGACCTCTGGCTTGGAGGTACTGGATGAAGCAGCTGGTTTGTATCCCAGGAAGGAAAGAATCTTCTTCGAGTGCGGCTTGGCAGCCTTCACCAAGGACTTCCACTTCTCCTTGTTGATTCCCTTTGTTTCGCCAGCCTTCGCCCAGTCGACATTTTGCTGACTTTCGACAACCAGGGCTATGGTCCCTTCGACTCCAACCTTCAAATTTTCTTGCCGAAAAGCCAATCCAAGATCCTCCTTGGGCAGCAAGCGCCTGGAAAGTTCGGAAAAAATCGTCGGTTGTGTCTGCTTGGGGAAGAAATAGGGGAAGAGGCATGTGAACGCAGCTCTTGCATTGGAAATGCTTTCGCGCGCCAAATCCCCATGAAGCTTGAGGATCGAGAGGGTGTCGAGAAGACGGTCTTCCTCGGCTTCGTGAAGGGTGAAATCTTCCCCCATCTTTCCTGCTGGAGCAAGATTCGGGTTCGTCAAAATATGCACGAAAGACAATCTCAGAAGATGTTTACAAAATAAGGACAAGGAACTTACTAACAAAGCGTTGGTTCTGCGATTCTAAGCGACCTATGATGGCCTCTTCACGCGCAATCTGTTGAGTCATCTTCTCGCTTAAAGCATTTTCAGCATGGTTAAGCCTCTTGCGAAGATCCACAACAGAAGTAGTGTCTTGCTCAACCTTCTTGCAATTTTTCTCGCTTTGTTCAATCTTAAGAGCAAGATCATCAGCGCGCTTGTTGGCTTTGTCGAGAGCCTCTGGCAGAAGGAGATGATGCCGGAATTTACAGTCAAAATACAATACAGGCTATCCAAGGAAAAATAAATATAGTTCATCCGCAGTAAGCAAGGTTCACCTTTCAAATCTTGGACAATATCACGGTACCCAATGAATTGAGTACCAAGATTGATGAAATGTTTCATCAGAGGCTGTAAAAAGAAATTCGAGAGATAGGTTCAGAAGTGAAAAACTCGGCAAGTGGTAAGCAAAAATACTTACGCCATCCAATGGAGGAGTCGTGGAACTCCCGGCCACAAAGTCATGGCTCTCGCCAAGCCCAATCCTCAGTCTTTTCGGCGAAGAGGCTCGGGGGCTGGCGACAGGAGTCGACATCTCCAGATCTTGATGATGAGGAGGCGAGGTTTCCTCAGTAGCATGTCGTGCTTGTAAGAGCAAAGTTTAAACCCCAAGTTTTGTGTGTTTGATGACAACACTTGAGTAATCTCACCGTGTGCCTTGAGTATCATTGTTAGATTTGCAAGTGCACGGTGACCTCGCTGGACACGTCAAGATCGGAAGACTGAAGCGTAGTTGATAGGTTTTCTGGTTTTGTGTGTGTATCGCGAGGTGACTTGGCTGGAGAGAAAAGGGGAGAAAACCAGTTTTAGCCAGGCCGGTACTACCGGTGCACTCGTAGCGGTAGTACCGCTACCCCTATAGGTACCGCCCTCGGTACTGCTCTGAGTTCTGAGCTGAAACTGACCCAGAATACGAGTTGCGGTACCTCTACAGTACCTGGAGCGGTAGTACCGCTCACGAGCGGTAGTACCGTCCACGGTACCGTTCAGGTACCATAAACTAGTTACGGCAGTACCACTCTGGTACCGCTCTGGTACCGCTCGGGATCCAGTAAGGTTTGGACCCCATTGCGGTACCTCAAGCGGTACCTCTAGCGGTAGTACCGCTCTGCGCCCACGTGGACCAGATCTGGGGAATTCGAACTCAGAGCGGTAGTACCGCTTCCCAAAAGCGGTAGTACCGCTTAGGCAAAATCTGGACATAATGGTTGGATTTGGAGGAGCCTATTTAAGGGCTCCTTCTTCCCCAACACGATTTTATCTCTCCTCTCTCTCTCTCCTCCATTGTTGTTGAGCTTAATCTTTGAGGATCTCCCCAACCATCCAACCAATCTTGCCCAAATTTTGAGGAGTGGTGGAGGAGACCCCGATCTATAGTTCTACCAAGAGAGATTTCACCAATCCTTGATATTCCTTAGTGGAGCTCGGTGTTAGGGTTCCTATTGTGGGACATTGGAGAAAGTGCATCCATGGAGGCTAGCTTGGTGTTGTACTAGCTCCATGGGTTGTTGGGAGCCTCCTTGTGGTGTGGAGCTCGCCCCAACCTTGTGAAGGAATCACCACCTCGACCGGTGCCTTAGTGGAGAAGGGGGAGCACCTTCGTGGAGCTCTCTCGAGGAAGAAGGTGAGGCCTTCCTTCGTGGTGTGGCCGTCTAGTCTCTTGTGTGAGACTAGCACCTCCTCACGCAGACGTACTTCCTATTGTGGAAGGAACTGCGGGAAACAAACATCGCCTCGTCTTCGCGCCCCCGGTTGTCCCGCTCCTTACTCTTACTATCTTGTTGATTCCTTTGCTTGTTCCACTTGTCCTAGGATCATTGTAGGATCACCGCTATCGGTAAAGTTATCATCTTTACCTTCTGTTGCACTAAAAATTGAAAAAGACTAAAACTTGCCGTAGCACCATTCACCCCCCCTTGTTCGCTACGATCCATTCAAGTGGTATCAGAGCAAGGTTTTCTTGCTCGGGCTTTACCGCCTAAGAAATGGCCGAACAAGATGCGGGTGTGGCGAATGGGTCACCTTCCCTTGTGCCACCCGCTCCATCATCTCCCGTCGATACCACAACGGCTACGTTGGATGACCTCAAGAAATTGGAGTCATCCATTGTTAACCAAATGAAGGCAATGATGATGGAGTTGGTTGCTCAAAAACCGAACCCTATTGTTGATTCTAAAGCAAGTGCCGAGGATCCTCCGTGATACGTCTCCGACGTATCGATAATTTCTTATGTTCCATGCCACATTATTGATGATATCTATATGTTTTATGCACACTTTATGTCATATTCGTGCATTTTCTGGAACTAACCTATTAACAAGATGCCGAAGAGCCGATTGCTGTTTTTCGCTGTTTTTGGTTTCGTAAATCCTAGTAACGAAATATTCTCGAATTGGACGAAATCAACGCCCGGGGTCCTATTTTGCCACGAAGCTTCCGGAAGACCGAAGAGGAGTCGAAGTGGGGCCACGAGGCGCCGCCACACTAGGGCGGCGCGGCCCAGGCCCCGGCCGCGCCGACCTAGGGTGTGGGGCCCTCGTGTGGCCCCCACGTTGCCCTTCCGCCTACTTAAAGCCTCCGTCGCGAAACCCCCGCACCGAGAGCCAAGATACGGAAAACCTTGCGAGACGCCGCCGCCGCCAATCCCATCTCGGGGATTCCGGAGATCTCCTCCGGCACCCTGCCGGAGAGGGGATTCCGAACATGTTAATTTTTATTGTGCACTAACCCTCTAATGAGTTGTTTCGAGTTTGGTGTGGAGGAAGTTTTCAAGGATCAAGAGAGGAGTATGATACAATATGATCAAGGAGAGTGAAAGCTCTAAGCTTGGGGATGCCCCGGTGGTTCACCCCTGCATATTCTAAGAAGACTCAAGCGTCTAAGCTTGGGGATGCCCAAGGCATCCCCTTCTTCATCGACAACATTATCGAGTTCCTCCCCCGAAACTATATTTTTATTCCGTCACATCTTATGCACTTTGCTTGGAGCGTCGGTTTGTTTTTGTTTTTGTTTTGTTTGAATAAAATGGATCCTAGCATTCACTCGTATGGGAGAGAGACACGCTCCGTTGTAGCATATGGACAAGTATGTCCTTAGGCTTTACTCATAGTATTCATGGCGAAGTTTCTTCTTCGTTAAATTGTTATATGGTTGGAATTGGAAAATGCTACATGTAGTAATTCTAAAATGTCTTGGATAATTTGATACTTGGCAATTGTTGTGATCATGTTCGATTAAACCTTGGTTTCTTACTGAGGGAAACTTGCCGCTGTGCGCATCACACCTTCCTCTTGGGGTTCCCAACGGACGTGTCAGCTACACGCATCAAGCAAATTTCTGGCGCCGTTGCCGGGGAGATCAAGACACGCTGCAAGGGGAGTCTCCACTTCCCAATCTCTTTACTTTGTTTTTGTCTTGCTTTATTTTATTTACTACTTTGTTTGCTGCATTATATCAAAACACAAAAAAATTAGTTGCTAGCTTTACTTTATTTACTGTCTTGTTTGCTATATCAAAAACACAAAAAAAATTAGTTACTTGTATTTACTTTATCCAGTTTGCTTTATTTACTACTGTTAAAATGAGTAATCCTGAAGTTGAAGTTCGTTCGTTTAAGCAACAAGGGGGAGAATGTTTAAAATATGCTTGGTATAGAATTAGTGATGCCCATAATAGGTGCACTAAGAAACACTCCACCACTATCATACTCAGGAATTTTTATGTTGGTATCTTTAGCTGGAATAGATATGTTCTTGATTGTCTCGCGGGAGGTAACTTCCTAGGCGCTCCCGCTTTAGAAGCTAGTTGCATTATTGAGAGTTTATTTGGAACACCACCTGTTAATGAAACTAAAATTGAAACCTCCCTTGAGGATGTTATGAGAAAATTGGAAACCATAGAGAAAAAATTTCCGAGTGTTGAAACTAAGTTGGAGATGTTACTTGATAAAACCGATGAACTTGATAAATCCTTAGGAGGAATTGATGAAAGAATTAGTGTCCTAGGAACTTGTGTTGACCATGATAATCAAATTAATAGGATTGGCGAACTTGAAAAAGCTATGGGAACCTTGGGTTCAACCTTTTCATCTTTACAGTTTAGAGAGAAAGCTTATGTGGGAAAGGAGCAAAAGTTTATGTATGTCTCTAAAGTGCCTAAACCAAAGAAATATTATTATAAGCCTAAAATTGACAAAGCCCTTAGTACCACTACAAATGGGGGAGCTTATGATATCAATGCTCCATCTCTCGATAATACTTGATACACACTTTCTGCGCCTAGCTGAAAGGCGTTAAAGAAAAGCGCTTATGGGAGACAACCCATGTTTTTACTACAGTATTTTTGTTTTATATTTGAGTCTTGGAAGTTGTTTACTACTGTAGCAACCTCAACTTATCTTAGTTTTGAGTTTTGTTGTGCCAAGTAAAATCTTTGATAGTAAAGTAAATACTAGATTTGGATTACTGCGCAGAAACAGATTTCTTTGCTGTCACGAATCTGGGTCTAATTCTCCGTAGGTAACTCAGAAAATTAAGCCAATTTACGTGAGTGATCCTCAGATATGTACGCAACTTTCATTCAATTTGGGCATTTTCATTTGAGCAAGTCTGGTGCCTCAATTAAATCCATCTTTACGGACTGTTCTGTTTTGACAGATTCTGCCTTTTATTTCGTATTGCCTCTTTTGCTATGTTGGATGAATTTCTTTGATCCATTAATGTCCAGTAGCTTTATGCAATGTCCAGAAGTATTAAGAATGATTGTGTCACCTCTGAAAATGTTAATTTTTATTGTGCACTAACCCTCTAATGAGTTGTTTCGAGTTTGGTGTGGAGGAAGTTTTCAAGGATCAAGAGAGGAGTATGATACAATATGATCAAGGAGAGTGAAAGCTCTAAGCTTGGGGATGCCCCGGTGGTTCACCCCTGCATATTCTAAGAAGAATCAAGCGTCTAAGCTTGGGGATGCCCAAGGCATCCCCTTCTTCATCGACAACATTATCAGGTTCCTCCCCTGAAACTATATTTTTATTCCGTCACATCTTATGCACTTTGCTTGGAGCGTCGGTTTGTTTTTGTTTTTGTTTTGTTTGAATAAAATGGATCCTAGCATTCACTGTATGGGAGAGAGACACGCTCCTCTGTAGCATATGGACAAGTATGTCCTTAGGCTTTACTCACAGTATTCATGGCGAAGTTTCTTCTTCGTTAAATTGTTATATGGTTGGAATTGGAAAATGCTACATGTAGTAATTCTAAAATGTCTTGGATAATTTGATACTTGGCAATTGTTGTGATCATGTTTAAGCTCTTGCATCTTATAATGTTTACAATATGTCTTTTATGTGAGTTTTGCTGCACCGTTCATCCTTGTGTTTGTTTCAAATAACCTTGCTAGCCTAAACCTTGTATCGAGAGGGAATACTTCTCATGCATCCAAAATCCTTGAGCCAACCACTATGCCATTTGTGTCCACCATACCTACCTACTACATGGTATTTATCCGCCATTCCAAAGTAAATTGCTTGAGTGCTACCTTTAAAATTCCATCATTCACCTTTGCAATATATAGCTCATGGGACAAATAGCTTAAAAACTATTGTGGTATTGAATATGTACTTATGCACTTTATCTCTTATTAAGTTGCTTGTTGTGCGATAACCATGTTTACGGGGACGCCATCAACTATTCTTTGTTGAATATCATGTGAGTTGCTATGCATGTCCGTCTTGTCCGAAGTAAGAGAGATCTACCACCTTAATGGTTGGAGCATACATATTGTTAGAGAAGAACATTGGGCCGCTAACTAAAGCCATGATTCATGGTGGAAGTTTCAGTTTTGGACATATATCCTCAATCTCATATGAGAATAATAATTGTTGCCACATGCTTATGCATTAAAGAGGAGTCCATTATCTGTTGTCCATGTTGTCCCGGTATGGATGTCTAAGTTGAGAATAATCAAAAGCGAGAAATCCAAAATGCGAGCTTTCTCCTTAGACCTTTGTACAGGCGGCATGGAGGTACCCCATTGTGACACTTGGTTAAAACATGTGTATTGCGATGATCCGGTAGTCCAAGCTAATTAGGACAAGGTGCGGGCACTATTAGTATACTATGCATGAGGCTTGCAACTTGTAAGATATAATTTACATGACTCATATGCTTTATTACTACCGTTGACAAAATTGTTTCATGTTTTCAAAATAAAAGCTCTAGCACAAATATAGCAAACGATGCTTTCCTCTTTGAAGGACCATTCTTTTTACTTTTATGTTGAGTCAGTTCACCTATCTCTCTCCACCTCAAGAAGCAAACACTTGTGTGAACTGTGCATTGATTCCTACATACTTGCATATTGCACTTGTTATATTACTCTATGTTGACAATTATCCATGAGATATACATGTTACAAGTTGAAAGCAACCGCTGAAACTTAATCTTCCTTTGTGTTGCTTCAATACCTTTACTTTGATTTATTGCTTTATGAGTTAACTCTTATGCAAGACTTATTGATGCTTGTCTTGAAGTACTATTAATGAAAAGTCTTTGCTTTATGATTCACTTGTTTACTCATGTCATTACCATTGTTTTGATCGCTGCATTCATTACATATGTTTACAAATAGTATGATCAAGGTTATGATGGCATGTCACTTCAGAAATTATCTTTGTTATCGTTTTACCTGCTCGGGACGAGCGGAACTAAGCTTGGGGATGCTGATACGTCTCCGACGTATCGATAATTTCTTATGTTCCATGCCACATTATTGATGATATCTACATGTTTTATGCACACTTTATGTCATATTCGTGCATTTTCCGGAACTAACCTATTAACAAGATGCCGAAGAGCCGCTTGTCATGTTTTCGCTGTTTTTGGTTTCAGAAATCCTAGTAATGAAATATTCTCGGAATTGGACGAAATCAACGCCCGGGGTCCTATTTTGCCACGAAGCTTCCAGAAGACCGAAGAGGAGTCGAAGTGGGGCCACGAGGCGCCGCCACACTAGGGCGGCGCGGCCCAGGCCCTGGCCACGCCGACCTAGGGTGTGGGGCCCTCGTGTGGCCCCCACGTTGCCCTTCCGCCTACTTAAAGCCTCCGTCGCGAAACCCCCAGTACCGAGAGCCACGATACGGAAAACCTATCGAGACGCCGCCGCCGCCAATCCCATCTCGGGGGATTCGGAGATCTCCTCCGGCACCCTGCCGGAGAGGGGATTCATCTCCCGGAGGACTCTTCACCGCCATGGTCGCCTCCGGAGTGATGAGTGAGTAGTTCACCCCTGGACTATGGGTCCATAGCGAGTAGCTAGATGGTTGTCTTCTCCTCATTGTGCTTCATTGTTGGATCTTGTGAGCTGCCTAACATGATCAAGATCATCTATCCGTAATACTATATGTTGTGTTTGTCGGGATCCGATGGATAGAGAATACCATGTTATGTTAATTATCAAGTTATTACCTATGTGTTGTTTATGATCTTGCATGCTCTCCGTTATTAGTAGAGGCTCGGCCAAGTTGATGCTAGTAACTCCAAGAGGGAGTATTTATGCTCGATAGTGGGTTCATGTCTCCGTGAACTGCGGGAGTGACGAAACCCCTAAGGTTATGGATGTGCTCGTTGCCACTAGGGATAAAACATTGATGCTATGTCCGAGGATGTAGTTATTGATTATATTACGCACCATACTTAATGCAATTGTCCGTTGTTAGCAACTTAATACCGGAAGGGGTTCGGATGATAACTCTGAAGGTGGACTTTTTAGGCATAGATGCAGCTGGATGGCGGTCTATGTACTTTGTCGTAATGCCCAATTAAATCTCACTATATTTATCATGACATGTATGTGCATTGTTATGCCCTCTCTATTTGTCAATTGCCCGATCTGTAATTTGTTCACCCAACATGCTTTTATCTTATGGGAAAGACACATCTAGTGAACTGTGGACCCCGGTCCATTCTTTTATACTGAAATACAAATCTGCTGCAATACTTGTTTTACTGTTTTCTTGCAAACAATCATCTTCCACACAATACGGTTAACCCTTTGTTACAGAAAGCCGGTGAGATTGACAACTGATGTCTACGGGAGCTTCTATTCTTGTAGACAGTGTTGGGCCTCCAAGAGCAGAGGTTTGTAGAACAGCAGCAAGTTTCCCTTAAGTGGATACCCAAGGTTTATCGAACTCAGGGAGGAAGAGGTCAAAGATATCCCTCTCATGCAACCCTGCAACCACAAAGCAAGAAGTCTCTTGTGTCCCCAACACACCTAATAGGTGCACTAGTTCGGCGAAGAGATAGTGAAATACAGGTGGTATGAATAAGTATGATCAGTAGCAACGGTGCCAGAAAAGTGCTTGGCGTGTAGTTGATGGTGGTGGTATTGCAGCAGATAGTAACACAAAGAGTACAAGAAACAAGCAGTAGTAACTCAGCAAGTAGTAACGCAGCAGTAGTAAACAAGCAGTAGTAACTCAGCAGTATTTAGGAACAAGGCCTAGGGATTACACTTTCACTAGTGGACACTCTCAACGTTGATCACATAACAGAACAGATAAATGCATACTCTACACTTTTGTTGGATGATGAACACATTGCGTAGGATTACACGAACCCTCAATGCCGGAGTTAACAAGCTCCACAATAATGCTCATGTTTAAGTAACCTTTAGTGTAAGATAGATCAACGCTACTAAACCAAGTACTAGCATAGCATGCACACTCGTCACCTTCATGCATATGTAGGAGGAATAGATCACATCAATATATCATAGCAATAGTTAACTCCATAATCTACAAGAGATCATGATCATAGCATAAACCAAGTACTAACACGGTGCACGCACCGTCACCTTTGCACACATGCGAAGAGGAATAAACTACTTTAATAACAAATCACTAGAGTAGCACATGGATAAATTGTGATACAACATGCTGCAATCATAAAGAGATATAAATAAGCACCTCACTATGCCATTCAATGAGTAAGTATTCTGTGAAATATGGCCTAAGAGACCCACACGGTGCACACACCGTCACCTTTACACACGTGGGACTAGGAGTCTCCTGGAGATCACATAGGTAAAACTCACTTGACTAGCATAATGACATCTAGATTACAAGCATCATCATATGAATCTCAATCATGTAAGGCAGCTCATGAGATTATTGTATTGAACTACATAGGAGAGAGATGAACCACATAGCTACCGGTACAGCCCCGAGCCTCGACGGAGAACTACTCCCTCCTCATGGGAGCAGCAGCGGTGATGGAGATGGCGGTGGAGATGGCAGCGGTGTCGATGGAGAAGCCTTCCGGGGGCACTTCCCCGCTCCGGCAGGGTGCCGGAACAGAGATCCCGTCCCCCAGATCTTGGCTTCGCGATGGCGGCGGCTCTGGCAGGTTTCTGTGGGTTTCGTCAATTGGTATCGGGTTTTCTGATCCAGGGGCTTTATATAGGCGAAGAGGCGGCGCCAGGGGGTCGAAGGGCTGGCCAAACCCTAGGGGGGCGCGGGCCACCCCTAGGCCGCGCCAGGGTATGGTGTGGTGGGCCCGTGCCCCCCTCCGGTCCCTCTCGTGTGTTCCGGATGCTTCCGGGGATTCTAAGATCTTTGGCGTTGATTTCGTCCGATTCCGAGAATATTTCGTTACTAGGATTTCTGAAACCAAAAACAGCAGAAAACAGGAACCGGCACTTCGGCATCTTGTTAATAGGTTAGTTCCGTAAAATGCACGAATATGACATAAAGTGTGCATAAAACATGTAGATAACATCAATAATGTGGCATGGAACACAAGAAATTATCGATACGTTGGAGACGTATCAGCATCCCCAAGCTTAGTTCTCGCTCGTCCCGAGCAGGTAAAACGATAACAAAGATAATTTCTGGAGTGACATGCCATCATAAACTTGATCATACTATTTGTAAAGCATATGTAGTGAGTGCAGCGATCAAAACAATGTGTATGACATGAGTAAACAAGTGAATCATAAAGCAAAGACTTTTCATGAATAGCACTTCAAGACAAGCATCAATAAGTCTTGCATAAGAGTTAACTCATAAAGCAATAATTCAAAGTAAAGGTATTGAAGCAACACAAAAGAAGATTAAGTTTCAGCGGTTGCTTTCAACTTGTAACATGTATATCTCATGGATATTGTCAACATAGAGTAATATAATAAGTGCAATAAGCGAATATGTAGGAATCAATGCACAGTTCACACAAGTGTTTGCTTCTTGAGGTGGAGAGAAATAGGTGAACTGACTCAACATTGAAAGTAAAAGAATGGTCCTCATAGAGGAAAAGCATCGATTGCTATATTTGTGCTAGAGCTTTGATTTTGAAAACATGAAACAATTTTGTCAACGGTAGTAATAAAGCATATGCATCATGTAAATTATTTCTTATAAGTCTGCAAGCCTCATGCATAGTGTACTAATAGTGCCCGCACCTTGTCCTAATTAGCTTGGACTACCTGGATTATCACCGCAATACATATGCTTTAACCAAGTATCACAAAGGGGAACCTCTATGCCGCCCGTACAAAGGTCTAAGGAGAAAGCTCGCATTTGGATTTCTCGCTTTTGATTATTCTCAACTTAGACATCCATACCGGGACAACATAGACAACAGATAATGGACTCCTCTTTTAATGCTTTAAGCATTCAACAACAATTAATTCTTTTCTCATTAGAGATTTGAGGATGTTTGTCCAAAACTGAAACTTCCACCATGGAACATGGCTTTAGTTAGCGGCCCAATGTTCTTCTCTCACAATATGCATGCTCAAACCATTCAACTCAGTGTAGATCGCCCTTACTTCCGACACGACGAACATGCATAGCAACTCACATGAAATTCAACAATGAGTTGATGGCGTTCCCCAAGTAAACATGGTTATCGCACAACAAGCAACTTAATAAGAGATAAAGTGCATAATTACATATTCAATACCACAATAGTTTTTAAGCTATTTGTCCCATGAGCTATATATTGCAAAGGTGAATGATGGAATTTTAAAGGTAGCACTCAAGCAATTTACTTTGGAATGGCGGGAAAATACCATGTAGTAGGTAGGTATGGTGGACACAAATGGCATAGTGGTTGGCTCAAGTATTTTGGATGCATGAGAAGTATTCCCTCTCGATACAAGGTTTAGGCTAGCAAGGCTTATTTGAAACAAACACAAGGATGAACGGTACAGCAAAACTCACATAAAAGACATATTGAAAACATTATAAGACTCTACACCGTCTTCCTTGTTGTTCAAACTCAATACTAGAAATTATCTAGACCTTAGAGAGACCAATTATGCAAACCAAATTTTAGCATGCTCTATGTATTTCTTCATTAATGGGTGCAAAGCATATGATGCAAGAGCTTAAACATGAGCACAACAATTGCCAAGTATCACATTACCCAAGACATTATAGCAATTACTACATGTATCATTTTCCAATTCCAACCATATAACAAATTAACGAAGAGGAAACTTCGCCATGAATATTATGAGCTAAGAACACATGTGTTCATACGAACCAGCGGAGCGTGTCTCTCTCCCACACAAGCATGATGTAATCCAATTTATTCAAACACAAACAAAAACAAAAGCAAACAAACAGACGCTCCAAGAAAAAGCACATAAGATGTGATGGAATAAAAATATAGTTTCAGCGGAGGAACCTGATAATGTTGTCGATGAAGAAGGGGATGCCTTGGGCATCCCCAAGCTTAGACGCTTGAGTCTTCTTGATATATGCAGGGGTGAACCACCGGGTGCATCCCCAAGCTTAGAGCTTTCACTCTCCTTGATCGTAGTATATCATCCTCCTCTCTTGATCCTTGAAAACTTCCTCCACACCAAACTCGAAACAACTCATTAGAGGGTTAGTGCACAATTTAAATTGACATATTCAGAGGTGACACAATCATTCTTAACACTTCTGGACATTGCATAATGCTACTGGACATTAGTGGATCAAAGAAATTCATCCAACATAGCGAAAGAGGCAATGCGAAATAAAAGGCAGAATCTGTCAAAACAGAACAGTTCGTATTGACGAATTTTAAAATGGCACCAGACTTGCTCAAATGAAAATGCTCAAATTGAATAAAAGTTGCGTACATATCTGAGGATCATGCTCGTAAATTGGCATAATTTTCTGAGCTTCCTGAAGGGCAGTGGGCTCAGATTCGTGACAGCAAAGAAATCTGGAACTGCGCAGTAATCCAAATCTAGTACTTACTTTTCTATCAACGGCTTAACTTGGCACAACAAAACTCAAAACTAAGATAAGGAGAGGTTGCTACAGTAGTAAACAACTTCCAAGA
>NC_061512.1:138600908-138622750 GCF_022539505.1 Lolium rigidum
AGTAGATACGTTTTGGACGTATCAGGGCCCATTGTCAGGCTGATGTGGCATGTGTCCGAGCCACCGGCCGTTAACGGCAGGTCAGTTTCCCTAACTGAGCCCAGTTGGACCAGTCAACCCGTTACCCTCTCCCCTGCTCCTCCCTCTCAGGCGACTGGAGGCGGCGCCCCCTCCCGGAGATGGCGCTCCCGCCGGCGGCGGCGACGGCGGCGGCACCGGAGGCGGAGGTGGGGGATCTACTTTTGGTGCATCTGACGGGGCTGCTATTTCGGGCTCGGTCGGCGACCACTGCAGCGGGAGCTTGAACCCGCCCGCCACCACCGTTCCCCCCAAGCAGAGCGTTGGCGGCCATGAGTAAGTATTTCTCCCTTCTCTGTAGTAGATGAGGCCATGGTGAGATCTCTATGTGTAGGCTAGGTACATAGAAATCATTAGGAGTGGAAATTAATAGCCATTGTGTGTAATCTCTATAGCATTAGCAATATGGGAGAACCAACAGAGGATTCAGAAATGTTGTACATGTTGACTCAAGAGAGCAAGAAGATTTGAGAAGAGGATGAAGCCGATGACTGTGAAGGAGATGTTGAAGAAGAAGCTAAGTATGATATGGACGATGGACCAGAGGCTGCAGAAGCTATTAGGAAGAAAGATGCTGATCTCAGCCAGAAAATTATTGACATGAAGAGGAAGAAATCAGATCCTCATTATCACGGTGAAGGAGATACAGAGGAGGAAGACCTCTTTTATGACTCCGATGGTAGTGACAGCAAGGACTGTAATGTTCAACCACAAGAAGAAATAGAAGTCGAAGAATTTGCAGTGAGAGAGAAGAAGAGAAAGAAACCATGCAAGCCCGGGCCGACCAGCCGATCTCATGGTAGTGACGAGAGCTGAACTCCAGCTGACTTTGTTCCTTCTTCGGATAGTGCGACAGATGCAGATTTGGGGTTAGATGATGATGATGGAGCAGCGGAGAATTTGGCATGGGTGTTGCCATCTAACCGAAAAAGCAGGGCAAAGAAGAAGAAGAAGCCAAGACAGTGGTATGGTGAGACTAGGATGCAACCTAAGGAACAATTGTGTCTCAAGATGTGCTTTCTTGATGTGTACCAATTCATAAGAGCTTTGCAGACTCTTCACATTGCACAGCTCAGGAACTTTAGGTATCATAGGAACAATAAGGACAGAATTATAGCCAAGTGCTCTGAAGAAGGTTGTCCATTTTATATGACAAGCTCATAAATCAAAGGCGAGAAGACATTCTGTCTAAGGAAGATGCATATTGAGCACACATGTGCCACATGTGGTGAGCGTTGCAAGATTACGGGTAAATGGGTTGTGAAAGTATGTGAGAAGAGCATAAGGATTGACCCAAGAACAGGTGTTGATGCTATGATGGAGAATACAAAAGGGAAATATGGATTTGAAGTGCCAAAAATGATGGCATACAGAGCTAAGAGAAAGACATTGCAGGTTGTTCTTGGTGATCATGTCAAGCAGTACCTTAGGATCAGAGATTACCTGCAAACAAATCTTGATACAAACCCCGGCAGTCGATGCATTGTTACTACTAAGGTTTTAGTAGAGCATCCCTCTCCCAACCCAGATTTCATGGGCTTTTTATGTGCCTAGGAGCATCAATAGAAGGGTTTCTCAAAGGCTGTCGACCATTCATAGGTTTGTAACACAATAGCATGTAGAATTTATAAGTTAATGGATGGTTCGCGATGTTCACTAACTCATTTGTATTTGTTTCAGGTTTGGATGGTTGTTTCATTAAACTGACCACTGGACAACAGATTTTAGCAGCCACCGAAAGGGATGGGAACAATAATATATTTCCATTAGCTTTCGGTATCATCGACAGAGAGGAAACTGCAAGTTGGAGTTGGTTTCTAACTCAATTGAATTATGCTATTGGAGGAGAGTCTGGAAATTTTGGTTATTATACCATCATGTCGGATCGACAGAAGGTAAATTGTATTGGACATATGTCTCTCAATATGTCACTCATTTCTAATTTGTGGCTACTAATTTGCTATAACCATGTCCATAAGCATGTGTCTCTCCATATGTCACTCATTTCTGATATGTGGCTACTAATTTGCTATAACCATGTCCATAAGCATGTGTCTCTCAATATGTCACTCATTTCTGATTTGTGGCTATTAATTTTCTATAACCATGTCCATAAGCATGTGTCTCTCAATATTTCACTCAATTCTATTAGACATATGTCACTCAGTATGTAACTCAAGTGTTGATGAAACAATGTGGCTCAAAACTATGGTGCTAAATATGACAAAATGTTTTCCTATTGCTACATCCATCCATAGCACAAGAACTGTCACAAGTTTTTCTCAATGCACAAGGATTGCTAAATGCACAAGATATTGGACAGATGTTCCTACCTTGCATCCACAACCCAAGAACCTCTGGCCCGTGTTCGTCCCGTCGAATGCCACATACTTGTGGAACGGCAAGTGGTGGTGGCAGCGCTCCAGCCCAGCAGAACACCGGCGTAATCCGGGTCATAGATGGTCTCTGGGACCTAAATCACAAGATAAAATGCAACGAATTCGAATAAAATGGACTAAATCAAGCAAATTCCCAAATTTTACCAAACCCTAACCCTAGCTCCACACGTACCCGAGACATTGGGCTCAGATCGGCCCCATTGGCGAACTCAGAGAGCACACTGTCTTGGCTGCTGCTCTCTCCGTCATTCCACGACGGCATGGCGGCGGCGGCGTTCGCGCGGCGGCGGACGTGCGACGGCGGCGACTGGGACGGACGGGAGAAGGGGAGAGAAAAGAACAGACCGACCCAACGCACGGGCCGGCCGAGTCGTTTTGACCTCTCTCCGTTAACGGCCGTTAACTCCGACACTTGCCACGTCAGCCTGACAATGGGCCCCACCTGTCAATTTGATGCTTAACCCGCTAAACCGAGCTCATTTCACGAAGTGGTGGGTATCTGTCACCTGTGTTAGATCAAACTGGTGGTTTTCTATCAAAAATATGAAAGGTGGTGGTTTTTTGAAACCCTATCCGCAATTGTGATGGGTTTTTGTAATTAACTCCACTACTTGTCCAGGAATTCCTGAGCTGATCGAATATGCCTGCCGGGACGCTGACGCTTCCATGAACTCCTCGTCGGCGACAAGCCGGCTCTCAAGCACAGCCGGCCGGTATCTCCTTGTTTGCGCTCGTGTCCGCTGAACGGAACCGGCGCCCCCAGTACGTGACGTCATTAAGCACCACGCACCGACAAGCCACAGAACACCCTTCTGCCCTTGTTTCGATTCCTAGCCTAGTAACATGTGATGCGCCAACTATTTCTTCTAGAAACCAATGCACACGAACGATTGCGGACGTAAAGAGACAGAGACTTCTTCCCACAAGAGAAAAAATGAATGGCCAAGGCGCTGCGGTATCTCATCCGCATCCGGCGCGTTCGTGATCCCGTGGTGGCGGATATCTCGGACTCCCCGCCGTCGCCTTCTTTTATACAGAATCAGACTTACGCGCTGACGTGGAGGAGAGGGAATGGATTGCAGCCCTAAAATCATGGAAGGTGGGAGCAATTCATCCAACCGAATCCCTCGATGTTTGCCCTAGAATTTCCGTAACCAAGCCGTTGGCGGGGATCAGGTGGGGTCGAAGAAAAAGAGGCCTGTCGTGTTTCGGCAGGAGGTGGAGCTGGATCCTGTGCGAGAGAGACACCTGGCCTCTTCCTGCGCCTCCTTCCAGTTGGGCACACGATCGACGCGCGGTACATAGCTTCAGGCTCTGGAAGTAGTACTCCTACAAGTCTTGCGTACACAAGTGTACAATTTTTCGGTTACTATTTCTATGTGTTTTGAGGGTGGAGAACCGGTGGTTCCTATTTAACCTCCTATTTAGCGCGTCAACACTGGAAAATCGCGCTCACTTGCGGGCAAACATGCCCCTTCTCTGCAGTGGCGGAGCTTGGAAAAAAGTTATGGGCGGGCCAAGCTACAAAACACATTTTTTTCCCCAAACCACACCACTTCACTCTACATTAGTCATTGCTCAGATTTTTTTTCGGTTCCTCTTGGTTGCTGAAAAGATCTTTAATTTCAGTGAATGAACAACAATTAACAAGAACATTAACAACTAACAAGGCAGGGGGTTGGAGAAGATAAGGGGATCGATTGCATCCACATACATCAATCAATCGCAACGTCGGCTGTTGGCAGCTAGAAGTCCTACCAGCCCCGTGCCCATGAGATGCGGCCATGGCGCCTTGTCTACGGCCTGCCGGTGCGGCAACCACACGGCCGGCCACTGGTTGCCGGCGGCGGAGTGACGCAGCTGTCCTCCTCTACTCCACCACATCCCCCATTCTCGTCCAAATTCCCATGCCTAACGAGGCTACTCCATGGTTTCCGTCGAAAGAAACCGAGACGAACGCGACCAGGGAACAGCTGACGAGAAGCAGCCTAAGCGAGGGCCATTACCTGTTGGTGGGCTGGGCCATTGATGCATAAGAGTTAATATATTTTCTTCGAAAAACCTGGGCGGGCCATGGCCCAGTTTGGCCCTAAAGGAGCTCCGCCAGTGCTTCTCTGTCACACAGCAACACATTGACGCAAGGCGGAAGGGTGGATCTAGCGCATACAAAACAATCGTTCCGTGTGTGCGTCGGTGTGTGTCTTTTTTCTTTGGACATGGCTAGCCAGCATCCACCCATCCGGGTGCTAGTTTGTCTATCCTAGCATTCGCTCCTAAAAGGAAAGGATCTAAGTTCAGAAAAGGAAAGTTATGACAGCTCATAGAAATCACCCGTAAACACCACATATGCATTTAATTTCATACGATTTTTTTTAGAAAAGTCATAACTCTTAAACCGTGTGTCGGAATTACAATCCGTTTTCACCGTTGAGTCTCTCGTTACAAGATCTTCGAAACTAGATCCCATTTGTATATGTTTTGACAAACTTTATTTTCGAGAACCAACTCAGTTGTTGCAGAAAAGCAAGTCTAGTGTTGTGGTGAAGCAACTTCGTATAAAGAGTTGGTTACGGTATTTTTTTTTGTATATTTTGGATCAACTTAGTTTAGCAACAACAACCATCAACTCTACAATATCGAGACAACAACTTGGCTCCACTAGTTGCTAACCATAATTTCTAGTACCGGTATTAACTTGATTTTTAAGGTAGACAATTTAGTAGCAACAAAAATACAACTTCATATCGAAGTGCGCAACTTTGATGCATGGGTATGCAACTTCACGATAATGATATGCCATTTCAAACAGTGCGTAACTTTGGTGCATCGGTATGCAACATTGTGCTACTAGTTGCCCATCATAGTTACCAAACAACTTATTAGTAGTGAAAATACAACTTCATAACCAAAAAGTACACAACTTAGGTGTGGTGGTAGACAAGACGTCGTGAACCTATATTGGACAATGAATGCAATTTAATCATAGTTGGTATACAACTTAACAAGAGTGTGTATGCAACTTAACAACATTTGGTATACGATTTAATAGTTGTAGGTTTACAACTTAGAAAATAAAGGGTATGCAAGTTATAAAGTAATGGTGCACTACTTCACAATAATTCGTGGTAGACGACTTAGTACTAACGGTAGGAAACTTAGACGCAGGGACATGCAACTTCACGACAGTGGTGTGCAACTTTAAATAATTGTTCTAGCCAACTTAGTAGTGGTGATAGACAACTTACACGCGGTGAAACTATATGGAAAAATGGATGCAACTTAATCATGGTGGGTATACAGGTTAGTATTTGTGGGTATACAACTTAGAAACAGTGGGTATACAACTTAGAAACAGTGGGTATGCAACTTATCACACTAGTTGCAAACACGAATTAAGTTGTTACCACTTAGCATAAATGATATATATAACTTAGCACCAATTAATGGGTATGTAACTTAACACTAGTAGTATATGAACTTAGTAATAACGAGTATGTAATTTACTACATGTGTGAACTAGATGGGGTATATAACTTAGCAAAAGGAGTTATACAACTTAGAGATAATGGGTATACAACTTAATATATGTGTGAAGCAAAAGTTTACTTTCTACAAACATAACTTAGCAAATGTGGGTGAGAACAATATTATGTCTAAAATAAAACTTAGCTCATTTGTGGAACCAATAATTTCATCGATAAAAATACAACTTAGCACATGTGTGCAGAAACAAATACACGACCTGCAAGAAGCCGAAGTGGATGTCGCTTTGAGATCGACGGTGCCCAGCCCTATACGAAGCTAGGCCGAGCGGTGGTAAGTCAGAGCTCCAGGACGACTCAGAGACATTTTAGTGTCTACAAAAATGACATGGAAAAATATGTGAGAGAATAATTTATTGTGTGCAAAAAACAACTTAGCTTATGTGTGGACCGAATAATAACGCTAGCAAATATACAACTTAGCCCATATATGAAGAAATAATTTGATGTCGTCGTGAATGCCGCCGCAAGGTACAACTGCAACTCGATCAACGTGGATCCCCACAATGATAAGATGGTGAGATGTCGAGATGGCGGGCGAACCGTCTAGCTCGGTGAACATCGGCGACATGAGCGAATCGAGCGAGATAAGGAGAGGGGACATTGAGTGGACAATCTTTGGGCGAGCATAGGGGACTAAAACTAAAAAGCAACATTCAATTGAGCCTAAGAGCATCTCCAGTCGCGTCCCCCAAACCGTCCCCCAAACCGCGCCGGATTGAGCGTTTGGGGGACGTGTTTTGCTCGTGCGCGTTTGGGGGACGTCGCTCCCCAGCCGCGTCCCCCAAACGCCGCCCCCAAATGAATATTTGTGCAGGAAAATAAAGGTTTTCATTCAATTTTGATTATATATTACAAAGTTTGAATGAAAACGGCTAGATTTCATCTAAACCTAGGCTACCGACCGCCGGCGGCGCGTTCGACGGCCCCGCCCCGTCGTCGCCTCCCCTACGCCGCAGCTCCTCCGCGCGCGCCTCCTCTCCTTGCGTTCGGCGGTGGCCGGACGGTGCCGCTCCCGCCGATAGTCCTCCTCCGCCCTCCCTCGCCGGGCCGGCGGGAGGGAGAGCTCGATGGCGCGACGAATCTCCGCCTCTTCACGGGCACGGGCGTCGTCCCGGAGCTTCTTCTCCGACTCGAAGGACTCGACGAGGGCGCGTTGCTGATCGGCCGTCTCGTCCGGGTACGGGCGTCGTCGTCGGACCGGTCGAACTCGTCGTCGTCGTCGTCGTCGTCCTCCACCTCGGTCTCCTCCGCCTCGGCCTCCTCCTCCATTGGCGCCTCCTCCTCCACATCCGTTGGCGCCTCCATCATCGCCGCCGCATACGCGTCGGCCGCCGCCAACTGCTCCGCCCGCCTCCCCATAGCGCCGTGAGCGCCGACTCCCGCTGCCGACGCTCCTCCGCCGTCGCCTGCTGCCGGAGCTCGATCGACTCACGCCGCCGGCGCTCGATCGAGTCACGCCGTTCACGGAACAGCGCCTGCCGCTCATCGCGGCGGCGCCGGCGCTCGTCGGCCCATCGCTGCTCCATCTCCTCCCGGTGCCGGCGCCGTCGCGCCTCTTGTCCCGTCGAGGCGTCGAACGCCGCAACGGTGTCGCTTCGTTGCTCCTGCCACGCTGCTCGCCGCCGCGGCCTCCTCGGCGGCGGAGGCGAGGGCGGAGAACGCCGCAAGATCCGCCGCCTGCTGCGCCTCACGCCGGCGGCGGGCCTCCTCCTCGAGTGCCTCCTCGAGTGCCGCACGCCGCAGCCGGCTCGTCAATGGAGGAGACGGCGGTGGAGGGAAGTGGCCATCGCCGGGCGGTTCGCCATTGCCACTCGGTGATGGAGGAGACGGCCGTGGAGCGACGAGGGGCTGTGTTTGTTGCCGGCGGGGTGTGGTGGCTACCATTGATGAGCCGGGAGACCTTTTATAGACGCCGGCGTTGGGAAGAAAGCGCGGGAACGGACGAGAAGAGGCGGGAAGATCGCGCGGGAACGGGCGGTGGCGTGCGAACGCCGGCGACGCGTGGAGGCCGCGCGGCAGACCGACGAGACGTCTCGCCCGCCCTCCGTCGCCATTAAGGCAAAGATGCCGCCGTGTGTCACTGCGCGCGAATAACTTCCGTCGCGAGGTAGGCGACGGTTAGGTTAAAATTAACGTGCCGGCCGACGCGTCGGCCCCGCCACTCCCGCCTCGCTTTTCGTTGTGTCCGGCGTCCCCGGAGCGTCCCCGTGGGACGGGGACGGGCTCGGGGCGCCGGACACCGTATCGGGCCGCGCCGGACAAAAAAGGGCTTTGGGGGACGCGGCTGGAACGCTTTTTTTGTCCGGCGCGCCCCAAATCGCTTTGGGGGACGGTTTGGGGGACGCGACTGGAGATGCTCTAAGAACGACCGAACAGAAAAGTGTAAATACTCGGGAAATACTTATGCCTAAAATCATTGAAGGCCCAGGACTACGATGCAAAAAAACAAACGAAGAGATAAGATTCTCCACCTCTCCTGAATGGATTTCACCATGAACTAGTGCGGGTCTGTGGCCGAGCGATGATCGCGGCCTCCGCTGCTCCTCCTCGCGGATCCCTCTGCTGCCCCTGCCACCTTCCTGCAAGAGCACCGCCTGCTTCCCCGCCGCTGCGCGTCCCCAATTTCTAGCGCTCCTCCCTGCATCCTCAACTTCCTACTGCCGCCGCCTTCCTGTTTCCCCCGCCGTCGCGACATCGCGTCCTGCCACCTCCACGACCTATCTGGCGTGCATCTGATCGTTGTAAGAGCTCCGCCTCGTCGTCCCTTCCATTCCCGACGAAGGAACTGGTCCGAGCCACCGTGAATCGAGCGCGCGGGTATTTTCTTCCCCGGCGTCGAGCGCCTCTTTCCGCCCTCGATTCGCGGTCTCCCGACCTCCCCATCCGACTCCGACCATACCCTTATCATCCCGGTGAGCTCCCGGTCAGATTGGACCACTCACCGATTTTTCCCGTGCCCCATTTCGTCGTGGCGCGGAGAGCCGTAGTCCGCCGGCGTGGAACTAGTCGCCGCCGTTCAGTCCGGCTGCCATAGGGCCCCGAGCCATGACTACAGGCGCGGTGCAAACCCAGTCATCGAGCGCGCTTTCTCTCCAGTTCCCATCCGAGTCCGTCTAGTGTCGCTGTCAAAAGTCATCACCGGGCTGTCGATGTCGAAGCAATCGGTGTGGCGCGCATCACCAGGCTGCATCGGACGGCCGAGAAAGGAGTGCTCAGCCTAGCGAACAAGCATCCCAGTACTTTTTAGCAATTGGGTTTTTCTTTTCTTTTTCCCTGTCTTCCCTTTTTTTCTTTTACGTTTTTTATTTGTTGTTCTTACCTTCCTTTTTATTGTGATTATATTTTTTTTTTCTCCTTTAAAAATCATATCATTTTGATACATATGTTCTACAGCACGTGAACTGTGAACACGATTTAGACCTCGTGAACAAATATTTTGTAGGCGTAAATTGTTTCCTCTCTCACATGAACATTTTTTCAGATTCTTTTTTCTAGTATTTCTTATTTACCTTTCTTATAGTGATATTAAAAGGAAATGTGAATTTTTAAGGCTCACGAAACAATTTTGAAACATAATGTAATTTACTTGAATTATATCTTTTTGAACTCTGTGAATTATTTTTCAAATCTCACAAACTATTTTTTGAATCGTACGAACAATTCTCACTCTCGCGAACATTTTTTAAACCTCATGATTTTATTAGAATTATACAAACATTTTTTGAATCATGTGAACACTTTGTTCAACCTCGCAAAATCATTTTGAATGCTAACAACAATTCTATGTCTCACGAATATTTTTGAAACTTCAAGATTTTATTTGAATTATATGAACATTTTCCGTGTCTCGCGAACACTATTTTAACCATTGCAAACTATTTTTTGAGCCGTACGAACATTTTTGAATCTCGCAAACATTTTTGATACTTCACAATTTTTTTGAATTGTATTATCATTTTTTTTGAATCACACGAACAATTTTTTAAACATCGCAAAGTGCATTGTTTGAGTCATGCAAACATTTAAGGCTCATAAATACTTTTGAATCCTCGCCACTTTATTTGAGTTGTAAGAACATTTATTGAATCTCGTGAACAATTTTTTAAACCTTGCAAACTATTTTTTTGAGCTCTACGTACACTTTTAAAGCTCACGCGCATTTGTTGAAACCTCACAAATTTATTTGAATTGTACCAACATTTGTCGCGAACAATTGTTAAACCTTGCAAACTATATTTTAAAACTGTACAAACATTTTTAAGGCTCCCATATATTTTTGAATTGTGCGAAAAAATCATCAAACATCTTTTGCTCGAATTTTTGTGTATTCTACTAACTAATTATCAGTGACACTATTTTTCACGTGAACTGATATCCTAGACACGTACTCAATCGTTGCCAAAACTTTTATTGAGAACAAGCAAGTGCGAGCGGGTGGGGCGTGCTCTCGAGCTATCCACGATAGCCGTGTTGGTGTCTGGGTTGGCTGCTCGCTCGCTCGATTTGTTTCTAGGGATCCTTCGCTACGTACGCTGATTCGTTCGAGGTGAGGAAGACCACGCGTGATGTACCCGCATCACCACTGCCTATGAAGCCTAGCTGAAGTTTTTTTTTTTGAAACAAGAGGTGGTATTTAATTGACGTGACATGCGACGGGTACAATATGCATACAGACCCTTTACAATACTTGTCCTAAAGAACCTAGTATTTGAAGATAAGGCCTGCAACTTCACAAAGAACACCCCAGAACAAAATATGGAAAAGCAATCAGGTCCTGGAGCACCACCGTCGACGCTCGCCGGCATCCTCAAAGCATCGCCGCCAAGGAATGGAGAGAAGACGCTCGAACTCTTCCGTCCGGCGAGAAACCACCCCCGCTGGCTACCTCCTCGCCGCCGGGAACAAATCACTTGGCTGCAAGGTGGCGTCGAGCTCCAGCAGGGACAGGGAGATGCCTCCATCTTGAAGGCAGAGAGACAGCCATCTCGTCGGCTGCAGATCACAGCGGCCATGGCGGCAGCTGCGTGTTTGCGCTTGAACAAGAACCACCAGAGATAGAGCCGACGTCGTCCAGTCGAAAGCTCCGCACCACTCCTTCTTCTCCCCTCGCCTCCATGGCCGGACAGAGAAAGAGATCGGGCAGCGCATCACTTGAGCAGAAGACACCAGCAAACCCTATCCGCTCCACTCTTCACAGGAGACAGCAAAGCAATTCCCCCCTCGCCACCATGGCTGGCCGAGGAACATACCTTGTTGTAATCTTCGTCGCCTCGCTCCTCTCCCCTGCCTCCACGGCCAGCCAGGAGGAGCAAGTCAGCCTACGAACACCTGCAAAGAAGGAAACAACTACAAAGCCCTTTATTGATGAAGATGCTGGAGAAGAAAGCCCAGCTGCGAGTCTGCTCCCGCCGTTGGAGCTCACCGCCGTCGACCGACCACCAGAAGCTCCAGATCTTGGCCAGAGATCCAGAAGCCCCACTCCTAAACACCGGCAAAACGCCAAAAAACCTACTTCTACTCCTAGGATCTACTCCGGCGCCTCTCCGTCGCCATCTCCGGCCGGCTGAGCCGGCGAAGGAGGCTCGGGATCGGCCCGACCGGCAGGGGGAAACTCTCAGAGGCGGAGGAGGAGAGAGGGTGAGGGGAGGAGAGGAGAGCTTTTGCTTTGCCTTGCTGAAGTTGGCCCGCTCTATCATTGTCTTGTGTTGAAACGGCCTGGTCAAATTGGTAAGAGAAAGTTTCATGGACCAACACGCGAAAGTTCTACCCAGCGTACGCTGCGCACGGTCCCAACATACCTCTGGAACCGCCTATCTTTCTTTGGGAAGAAGTATTCCCGAAATACTACTCCGGAAGCTATTACTTGCACAGGCTCCACGTGCTGCCAACTGCTTTTCCTTGGCAAAGTCATTTGTTTAGTTCGTTGTGCATTGTTGACTCTGAAAGTGGGCTCGATGTTCTCTGTTTTCCACATATCATTCTCTGTGTGCGTAATGCCGTGTGTGCTTGTCTGTTTCTGTCTGTTCTCGCTGGGTCCAGTGAGAGGTTCTTCTGTCCCTAGCGATTAGCTGGTTTTGCTCCATTCGCCCGTTCATCGTCAGGTGTGGTTCTTGCCTTTTCTTTGGTCGGCGCCTCATGTAAATGCATCTGCTGCGTTGCCCTTCCCGATTTCCCCCCTTCAGATTGTTCCCGTGGTCTGCTCCGTCCACCGCGTGTAGCTTGGTCGCTCCTGTGTGTCTGCGCTCTTTCTTCCGAGGTATGCCATCAGCTCCTTTACGGGTGCTTCACCTGGTTGTCTCTGTGGTCTGATTCGAGGGTGTAAGTTGCAGTTTATGTGTTTGTCGTAACAGTTGAGTTCTCCAAACCGTTTCCCAAACGAAGCTGGATTAAGCGTTTGTGGGACGTGTTTTGTTCGTCCCGCTTTTGAGGGACGTCGCTCCCCAGTCGCGTTCCCCAAACATTACTTCCAAACTTTTTTAAAGGATTTTTAAAACACAACCATTTATTAAATATATCATACAAATAAATATGTTTGCGAAGATTGTTTTCAAATTAAAATACAACAAACAATAAAACAACTAAACAAATGTAATACATAGAGCTAGATCAAGGTGGCGCGGCATTTGCTGATAATCCTTTGATCCTCCACAAAAGCTCAGTGAGATCGGCTTGAAGTTGATCATGAACATTGCTGTCACGGATCTCTGCGTGCATGGCGAGGAAATCAGCAAAATCAGCAAACAACTGATGATCAACCTCCGCAAGAGTGCCCTCACACTCATAGGGACCAATATGTCTCCTGGCATGATTCTTGCGGTCATTCTCGATGATCATGTTGTGCATGATCACACAAGCCTGCATCACCTCCCACATTTGGTCGTGAGACCAGCTTAGATCAGGATATCGGACAATTGCAAATTGAGCTTGAAGCACACCAAATGCCCGCTCGACATCCTTCCTGCAAGCCTTATGTCGCGCAGCAAAGTGTGAATTCTTCTGATATGATGGAGCCGAGATTGTTTTGACAAAAATGACCCATTTTGGATATATAACATTGGATAGATAATAGCCTTTGGTATATTGGTGGCCATTGATCTCATAGTTGCATGATGGAGCATGCTCTTCCACTAGTCTGCTGAACACCGAAGACTGCTGCAACACGTTGATGTCATTGTGTGATCCCGCCATGCCAAAGAAAGAATGCCAAATCCACAAGTCATATAATCTACCACAGCTTCAAGCACCACACTGCAATATCCATGACGCCCTTTTTATATACCTTGCCAAGCAAACGGGTAGTTCTTTCATGACCAGTGCATGCAATCGATGCTTCCAAGCATTTCAGGGAATCCTCTGGCAACATTTTATGCCATGATCCTTGCAATCTCTTCCTCAGGTGGCCCTCTCAAGTAGTATTTGCCAAACTTTCCCACCACAGCTCGGCAAAACTTGTACATGAAATCAATGGTAGTAGACTCACTCATGCGAAGGTAGTCATCCTGTGTATCGGTAGGTGCTCCGTATGCAAGCATCCTCATGGCGGCGGTGCACTTCTAAATCAACGAGAACCTGACAACGCCTACAACGTCGTGCTTGATCTTGAAGTAGGGGTCGAACTCTCGAACGTCGTGGAGGATATTCATGAACATACCCTTAACCATCCTATACCGGAGCCGAAAATTGTCGGCATGTGTTGCATCATGTGCGAAGTAGTTGTGCAGCATGCTATGCCCCTCCATCCTCTGCCGGGGCTTCGACTTATTTCTCCCCGGCCTTGATCCTCCGCGGCGCGGCCTCTTCCTCTTCTCCGCCTCGGCGTCAAGCATGTCCTAGAGGGACGCGCTGATTAGCAAATGCTCCCGGAGGTCGTCGTTGAAGGCTTGCTCGTCCTCCAGCAGTAGGGCAAGCATCTCATCGTCGCTATCCATGTCTGAAGCAAACTCAATGGTTAAAATTGCGCCGCGGCAGACGAGGCAATGAACAACGGCAAATCGCGCCTACCTGGCAAGTCGTCGAGTATCTTGTGTGCGTGGAGGTAGGGAGGATTTGACGCCGTGTTCTGGGACGCGCTGGCGAAACGGCGGCGGCGGAACGACCGACAAGAGTGCCAGCCGTGACGACGGTGCCGACTCTCAGAAGAGATCAGCCATCGAAACGGCCGGCAAATCTAGCGGCGGCGGAGGGAAGGAGCGACAAAAAAAAAGGCACGAACCAACAGTTATGGAAATAGTCGCCGACATGTGGGAGCCCGCCTCGCTTTTCGTTGTGTTCGGCGTGCCTGCAGCATCCCCTGTCGGGCGGGGACGGGCTTGGGGTGCTGGACACCGTATCGGGCGGCGCGGACAAAAAGCGGTTTTGGGGACGTGGCTGGGAACGTTTTTTTGTCCAGCGCGCCACAAATCCCTTTGGGAGACGGTTTGGGGGACGCGACTGGAGATGCTCTGACGATCCTGTTGTAAGCGCTCAGAGCATCTCTACCGGCGGTCTCCAAATAGTCACCGGCAGGGGCGCCGGCACTGCATCCTCTATTTGGGGGAGCTGTTCTCACATCGGCACCCCTAAACCGGTGGCCTCGATAGGAGTTTTCTTACACAAACTAAATATTTATACTTGTAGTTTTATTTTAATGTCATTCAGGATCGAGGAATGAATAATATTTTAGGGAAAATCCGAGTAAAACATTATTCACTCCTCGACCCCGGATGACATGTGAAACCTGCTTATCTCTCGCCTACTACCTACTGGCCACCTGGCTGTGTGGAGGTGGACGATCGCCCACAGCTCTCTCCGATGCTCTCTCCCCTGCTCTCTCCATTGCTCCTCTGTCGTCGATCCCCCGCTGCTCTCTCCTCCACGAACGTCAAGTAGGCGGATATATCCGCGACCACTGCCTCCTGACGCAGTTGTTGCTCCAGCTCCTCCCGCCGCCAACGGTGATCCAACTCCTGCCTCTGTAGCCGGAGCTGCATCTTCGCCAAACGCCGCCGCTCGTAGACTTCATCCTGACGCTGCTCCTCCTCCCGCATCAACCACCGCAGCGCAAAGAGCTTCTCCCACCCCTGCTGTTGGCGCACCTCCCACCGGCGCTGCCGCTTCG
This sequence comes from Lolium rigidum, assembly GCF_022539505.1. Lineage (NCBI taxonomy): Eukaryota > Viridiplantae > Streptophyta > Magnoliopsida > Poales > Poaceae > Lolium > Lolium rigidum. The sequence goes on from NC_061512.1 coordinate 138,616,028, forward strand.
CCACTCGCCGCTGCTGCGCCTCGTCCCGCTGACATAGGCATCCCCAATGGGCCTGCCGAAGATAGTACCCGGGGTTTACTGAAGGCCCACGACTCGAAGAATAAGAAGAATCGGAAGCCCAAGTTGATATTAAGGAAATTTAGAGTTGTATTAGAAGATGATGTTTTGTAATCTTGCGGGATGAGTTGGAAACCATCCCGGACTCTGTAACTTGTACAATACGAATCCCTCGGCTCCACCTCCTATATAAGGGGAGTCGAGGGACAAAGAAAGCATCGAATCATTGTCTCTCAAACCCTAGTTTTCACAATCGTCGAGTACTTTTCGGCTGAAACCTTCGAGATCTACTTGCCCTCTACTTCCAACTAAACCCTAGTCTACAACTCATAGGCATTGATAAGTTAATCCCTTGTCAATTGGCGCCGTCTGTGGGAATTAGAGGCGTCAAGGATCTGATCTCGATGGCACGTTCAAGATCGTCGACTTCATCAACTACAAGCAACGCAATGGATCGAGGTAAACAGATCGCAACTGGTCCTGTCGATTTTGTTCCTCACCCGCCCTCCCGTTTGGATGCATATGCGTATCTGGAGGAGCCTATGGAGATGACATTCGGAAGATTTCACTTTCGCGTCGAGAAAGAGGGAGCGTATCGTCTCGAAATTCCGATTTCGTCGGGATTGTCGGCGGTCGATTCCGATTTTTCGAGCTCAACATCGTCAATCGAGTCAGGCGAAGAAGAGACTTCATCGCCACGCTTCATCAGCACCAGGGCAAGCGAAAAGCTCGCCAAGATCTTCAGCGACATGTTTTTCGAGTCATCCGCGGACTCCTATATAAGCGATGACTCGAGCAGTGTCGACAGCTTTAACTTCATCGACAAATCCACTACAGTGGGCAAGGTCTTCACCAATTTTTATGATGGTTTCACCAAACATAGCATAGATCTGAATACAAAATACCATCAGATTTATGCCATCGGAGAGCCAAGCCGTGATCAGGAGGAAACATCTGAGGCTTTCGACGATTTGGGAAATCCATACGTCGATCCCTCTAATTTAATCAAGGTCTAGGCAGTAAATATGTCGGACCTGAGCCTCGTGATAGAGTTCAACTCCCGCCAGCAGCATGGGATAGAGCCGCAAGAGCTATGGACGGCTCAGAACCAATGGCCACAACAGCCACGCCAGAAGAGTTGCAAGCATATCAATATAGGCTCGCACGAGCTGCAAGGGAGTTGGAAAAACAGACAGCTGCTTTGAACAGAAGAAAGGAGGCAGCCTCCGCATCAAGTAGGCGAAGAGCGGAGTTAAGTCGACAATCTGGAACTTCGGGAGATAGCCACATGGAAGCTCGGAACAGAGCAAGATCAAGGCTGCAAAACATACCTGAAGGAGAAAGAGAGCACTTGGTTCAAAACCTCGACATGTCTTTTATGTCGATAGACACGAGAGGGAACATCATCCCCAAGACACCAGAAGCTGGGTATATGGCGACACAGGCCTTTATCCTTGCATCCAGGCCACCTCCAAGAGATCCAAGGGAGGCACTGTACAACATGGCAATGGCAGGAGTCGGAGCCATGGGAACGGCGTTTGCATCAACGCCTCCCGAAGGAACAGCAAGGCAAAATAGTCCACGACCTGCGGCAGCGGCAGCAGCAGCTCCTGAAGGAACAAGTGGAGCAAGAGACACAGCAGCACAAGCAAGGGTGGACAGAGCACGACAAAGTAGAAGGGAACATCGGCATTCCCCGAACTAAACGACGAGGACATGTGCGGTTTGCCATGCTTCACAAGGAGAGTCCGAAAAACTCGAGTCCCTTCGGGATTCAAGTTGCCCGATAGTTTCAAGAAATTCGACGGCCTGCAAGATCCAGAGGATTGGTTAGTCGATTACTTAGAGACGGTGAAGCTCACAGGAGGGACCAGAGCAACAGCTATGCAAAGTATTCAGATACACCTGAGTGGAGCTGCGCGATCCTGGATAAAGAAACTTCCTCCACGATCTATCGACAGCTGGGACAGTTTTGAGGACGTATTCGTCAAGAACTTCCGGTCCACCTGCAAAAAAACCGCATCACTAGAGGAACTGAGGTCGTGTCGACAAAAGCCAGATGAACCAATGAGAAAATATATCCAAAGATGGAATATCATTAAAAACTCGATAGAGAATATATCTGACGAGAGAGCAATAGATGCGTTTCTCGCAGGAATCAGGCGAGGAGATTTTGTCGAGGATTTGGGGAGGACCAATCCAAAGACAATATCCGCATTAATGGAGATAGCAAATAGATGGGCAGATGGAGAAGATGCCGTTCACAACAAACGGCATAGGTCACCAGAGGAGGACCGCGGCCGAAATTATCAAGGTAGGCGACGATTTCCTCGGCAGTACTCGAGTTATGACGCTCCTGGGCAAATTTCGGCTGGTTTCCGAGCAAGCGCCGGAGGAAACAACAGAGATGACTACCAGAGGAGCAACGAGCAGCGAGGCGACAATAGAGATGATCCCCGAAACAACAGGCAAAATACCGGGTCAAGGTTCCAAAGACCTTTTGTGTCCCCTGAAGAGATGATGAACGGGCCGTGTCTGATGCATTTTTATCTTGACAATAATGGAAAAGACAGTCAGGACACTTGCAAAAGGATTGCCGAAATTTCCAGGCAATGTTAAGGTGGGCAGGGCATGCTAATGCTCAGGCAGCGCACAGAAATCCTCAGGGACCCAGGAGTGAGATTCACTTGCCACCTCCTCCCGCGATTACGGACGAAAATCGACATCGGCTCGGAATAGCGGCAGCACCTGCTCCACCGCCTTATGTTGATCCCAATTCTAATGGAGCGGTCTCGATGATTCAGAAAGGCAGGCCATCCAATAGAGCTCAGAAAATAATCTCGCGACAGGTGTTTATGGCAGATAAAATGCCTCCACCGATAGTCGAGTACCTTAACTAGTCAGGGCAAGATACTGGCTTCACAATAGCTTATCATCCACAGCAAGTTCCTCGACCAGGGCAGTCAGCACTTATCTTACCAGCAGTAATTGCAGGATTCGATGTATCTCGAGTGTTCATAGACGGCGACAGCAGTTTAAACCTTATGTATGCAGATACACTAAGGAAGATGAACATATCCCTAGCAAACCTGAAACCAACCGACACACGATTCCACGGTATCACACCGGAGAAGCCAAGTTATCCGCTGGGGAAGATTAATCTCGACGTTCAGTTCGGGACCCGAGAAAACTACAGGATAGAGAAGCTGGAGTTCGAAGTCGTGGATTTCCCGTCACAATATTACGCCTTGTTGGGACGGCCAGCATATGCCAGGTTTATGGCAGTACCACATTATACATACTTGTTGTGGAGGTTACCTGGACCTAAGGGACCAATTACAGTCAAAGGAAGCTTCGCATTAGCCGATAAATGTGACAAGGATTTTCATCGACTATCAGAAACTTTCGGGATGCAAGCAGAATATATGGATTCAAGGCTTACGACTGATTATGATGTGCTACCAGATGTAGGGAGACCTAATAAAGAGCCAACCTTCAACACTGCAAAGGATTCCAAGGAGGTGCAGATTCACCCGACAGATCCAAAGAAGACGACTGACATGGGCATACCCTTCGGGTACCCATTATTAGTATACCTACCTCGGCTCGGCCCAATATAGAGAAGGCCCAACAAGGCAACCCGAAGATGTAGTCGACTAGGACTCTTGTAAAACCCTAGGCTGGTTGCATATATAAAGCTAGCCAGGGCACTCGAAATAAAGAGGCCAACAGATAGATAGAATATAGACAACATAGCTCCGCCTATGGCGGCACCATGTAAACATATTATGCTCATATACTGAATTGCTAGCAGCACGTAGGGATCCTCCACCGAGGGGACCCGAAGCTGGGTACGTCGTGTGCCTAATCTCGTCCCCGGAATCTCCATCGTCGCTCTCTCCCAAAACCCAAGTCTACAATACGTAGGCATTGCCGAGGTGATCCCTCGTCAATTGGCGCCGTCTGTGGGAATCGCGACGACTGGATTTCGTTATCCGGGCGAGATCCTTGTCATCTTCAAAGGCCTGGTCACTTCCGTCGATCTACGTCAAGAAGCAGGTGGCGGCGCGCCGATCTACGTGAATGAAACATCTATGGCGCTGCATCCAATGGATCTCATCCGAAGAAGATAAAGTCGGCAACAACGATACATGTCCGGACTGTTTCCGTGTGTGAGGCTGCGCGCAAGAAGAAAAAATTCAGATGGCATCTATCAAAATCGGTGCAGTTTTTTTTCCGACAGCAGGCACCACAGTGGTTGGCCAAGATACCAAGGCATTAAATAAAAGGAAAGATCAATCAGCGGCATGAGAGATACGCGGCCAGGAGAGAGGAGCGCAGATGGTCTCCTCGAGGGAAGTGCACGCACGCATGCATCCATCATTTATGTCCATGGCTCACGAATTTCTTCCCTATACGATCTCATCTCTCTCCTTACAATTTCGTTTTTTTTAATTACTCTATTCAGAGCTAACCTCTTGTACGGTGCAAAATTAGATTGGAAATCTAGCTGGTGATTCTTCTACTTCAAAACGCTTTCGACAAGATTTTCTACGGGCACGAACGCCTGAACCAAGGCTCAACATCAATAGCTGCTGCATGACATGCGTCTTGAAGATCGAACGGGAGAAAGAATCAGGACGGCGACCGCACTCAGCGAGATCGGATCAAACTTCGTTCCATCTTGTCGAGTTGCTTCCACGAAACTTGTTCCGTCGGATCAAGAGGTACAAAGAGGAGTATCAAGAAGTAAAAAAAAAAAAACAATCAAATCGATATCAACATAGTTTCGGTCAGATCTTGGATCAAGTCCCAAGACGGGCACCATGGCCAGCAATACGAACGGTGTATACTGAAATCAGATGAATTTCCATCCGCCGTAAGGACCAAGTCGAAGACCAACACTTTGCTAAATCCGCGTCGTCCGCCGCACAGCATGATGCTACATCGACTACATTCGACGAAAGGACTATCAGGTGCTATATTTTCAATTAAATACTATTCGTTACTTTATTCGGCCAAATATTTTTTCGGCTTGTACTATTATTTGCGCGCAGATTTCCGTGGTCCAATACAACTTTAGATTGGAACAAGCTCCGGCTACTTCGCCGCGTGCAGTCATATGCTCGGTTTCTCGTCTGTCGTGAACCTGACAATGTGCACCCGCCTCGCTCGGGGGCTCGCCCGCGAACTCGACGATTCACTCCTCCAGGCCGATTACTTCGGCTAAACGTAGCACGACTCCACTTCATCGGCTGCATCCGCTTCATCGATTCCGTCCGTCGGACGACCTGCTCCCATGTCGGCTCCGCCGCACCCGATAAAAAAGCTAAGTGTTCCTCTTTCAAGAGTCAAATATTATTTATTTTTCGCCACACCAGAATACCCGGGGCCGTGCCATTGCATCATTACAGCAAATTCACCCAGCACTGGGGGCTGCACTATTACTTCGTTACCACAAATATACTCGGTTACTTGGTGAATTTCTTTTCTTCGGCTCTGGATATATCTTCTCCGGCTCAGGGAAATTATTTTCTTCAGCTTAGTGGAATTATTTTCTTCGACTTAGTGGCTTTATCTTCTTCGGCTCAGTGGATTTATTTTCTTTGGATTACTGGTGATTTTCTTCGGGTTATTATTGGTTCACTTATACAATATTACCCGATGCGTTTCTGGGTCAATAGATTCATTTTTATGGTTATTACTGGATTCTTCGGGTCAATGGATTCATCCTCTCTAATATCAAGGGACTCACCTTCTATGGTTATTACTGGATTCTTCGGGTCAATGGATTCATCCTCTATAATATCAAGGGACTCACCTTCTATGGTTATTACTGGATTCTTTGGGTCAATGGATTCATCCTCTATAATATCAAGGGACTCACCTTCTATGGTTATTACTGGATTCTTCGGGTTAATGGATTCATCCTCTATGATATCGGCGGATTCATCTTCAATATATGATTCATATTTGATGGTGTAATCTTTGATGTGGATTCATCTCAAATACCTCATCTTGGATTCATCTTCACGGATTTATATTATATTATTGGCAATGGCTTCATCCTAAATGGCTTCACCAAATATGACGCCGCAACTCCACCAACTTATTTCGACGTCACGCCTAACGCTCGGGGGCTCGACAACGATTTCGCCTCGGGTCACAACTGCGACACAACAATCATGACATCACCTCAGCAACGCTCGGGGGCTCGGCTATTTCTTCATCAACAATTTCGTGGCATCCACTTTTGCTATTTGGTGGTTTCTACTTTGGCTAGATTTCTTATCTACACTCGAAGACTTCATCATGCATCGACTTCGTCGTGTCCAAAAAGCTAAGTGTTCTTTTATTTTGCACAAAGTTGATTATCGTTTACTTTCGTCGCACCCGACACTCGGAGGCTGTGCGGCATATATTCACTTTACATATAATTGAATCTGAGCATCTGACACCGCATGCGAAAAAAAAAGAGTCAAGGAAAAGATAGAAAAAGTTTGTTTATTTGTGCAGGAGAAAGCAAATTTCAAAGAATACAAGTTCTTGAGCTTATGTCCGGATGCCTGCACCCAACCATACCCTCGGGGGCTATTCCCATCGGGAGCACTGGTCGCGCACCCGAAGAATTATCCTCAAAGAGGACCCGAAGAATTATCTATCGCA